>NW_025245395.1:0-2638 GCF_018294505.1 Triticum aestivum
TAATTAAACAAAACTCCCCCAGGGCTGTTGTTAGTTGGAGGCACTTGTTGTTTCGAGCAAGCCATGGATTGATGCTTGTTGGTGGTGGGGGAGTATAAACTTTTACCATTCTGTTTGGGAACTGCCTATAATGCATGTAGTATGGAAGATATCGCCATCTCATAGTTGTTTCATTGGCAGTGAAAGTATGCCGCTCAAAATGTTATTCATCTCTATTTTAAAATCGAGCTCTGGCACCTCTGCAAATCCCTGCTTCCCTCTGTGAAGGGCCTATCTATTTACTTTTATGTTTAGTCATCACCTTCTTATTAAAAAGCACTCGCTGGAGAGCACACTGTCATTTGCATCCATTATTATTGGTCTATATTGGGTATGACTTGACTGGATCTCTTTTACCATGAATTACAATGTTTAGTCAGTCCTTGATCTTTAAAGGTGCTCTGCATTTATGTTTTGTGGTCTCAGAAAGGGCTAGCGAGATACATTTTTTTATATCATCCTATGGTTGTTTTGAGAAAGTGTTGTCATCCGAGTTTTATTATTATCGCTCGCTAGCTGATTATGCCATTGATCTAAGTAATTGTGAGACCTAAGTGTTATTGTGAGTATGGTTAGTTCATAATACTTTCTGAAACTTGAATGATGGCTTTACATGTTTACAACAAGAAGAGCAAATAGAGTTTGTAGAAGTTTTTCTTTCTCAATTTCAGTTTATCAACTGAATTGCTTGAGGACAAGCAAAGGTTTAAGCTTGGGGGAGTTGATACGTCTCCAACGTATATACTTTTCCAAATACTTTTGCCCATGTTTTGGACTCTAACTTCCATGATTTGAATGAAACTAACCCGGACTGACGCTGTTTTCAGCAGAACTGCCATGATGTTGTTTTCTGTGTAGAAAACAAAAGTTCTCGGAATGACCTGAAAATCCACGGAGATAAGTTTTGTAAAATATAAAAAATACTGGCGAAAGAATCAAGACCAGGGGGCCCACACCCTGTCCACGAGGGTGGGGCGCGCCCTTCCCCCTGGGCGCTCCCCCCTGTCTCGTGGGCCCCCTGACGCTCCACCGACCTCAACTCCAACTCCATATATTCCGTTTCGCGGAGAAAAAATCAGAGAGAAAGTTTCATCGCGTTTTATGATACAGAACCGCCAACAAGCCCTAATCTCTCTCGGAAGGGCTGATCTGGAGTCCGTTCGGGGCTCCGGAGAGGGGGATTCGTCGCCGTCGTCATCATCAACCATCCTCCATCACCAATTTCATGATGCTCACCGCCGTGCGTGAGTAATTCCATCGTAGGCTTGCTGGACGGTGATGGATTGGATGAGATTTACCATGTAATCAAGTTAGTTTTGTTAGGGTTTGGTCCCTAGTATCCACTATGTTCTGAGATTGATGTTGCTATGACTTTGCTATGCTTAATGCTTGTCACTAGGGCCCGAGTGCCATGATTTCAGATCTGAACCTATTATGTTCTCATGAATATATGTGTGTTCTTGATCCTATCTTGCAAGTCTATAGTCACCTATTATGTGTTATGATCCGACAACCCCGAAGTGACAATAATCGGGATACTTCTCGGTGATGACCATAGTTTGAGGAGTTCATGTATTCACTATGTGCTAATGCTTTGTTTCGGTTCTCTATTAAAAGGAGGCCTTAATATCCCTTAGTTTCCGCTAGGACCCCACTGCCACGGGAGGGTAGGACAAAAGATGTCATGCAAGTTCTTTTCCATAAGCACGTATGACTATATTCGGAATACATGCCTACATTACATTAATGAACTGGAGCTAGTTCTGTGTCACCCTATGTTATAGCTATTACATGAGGAATTGCATCTGACATAATTATCCATCACTGATCCAATGCCTACGAGCTTTTCACATCTTGTGTTTCGCTTATTTACTTTTCCATTGCTACTGTTACAATTATTATTTTTACTTTTGTCACTGTTATCTTTACTATCATACTACTTTGCTACTAAATACTTTGCTGCAGATACTAAGTTATCCTGGTGTGGTTGAATTGCCAACTCAACTGCTAATACTTAAGAATATTCTTTGGCTCCCCTTGTGTCGAATCAATAAATTTGTGTTGAATACTCTACCCTCGAAAGCTATTGCGATCCCCTACACTTGTGGGTTATCAACTGCCGAATCAAAGTATGACATCCTGGTAAGCAGTATGACTATTAGCGCCCACAACTCTTTGTGTTCTATTCGTGCATATAACATCTACGCATAAACCTGGCTCGAATGCCACTGTTGCGAAACACAGTAATTTCAAAAAAAAATCCTACGATCACGCAAGATCTATCTAGGTGATGCATAGCAACGAGGGAGAGAGTGTTTCCATGTACCCTCCTAGACCGAAAGCTGAAGCGTTAAGTAACGCAGTTGATGTAGTCGAACATCTTCGTGATCCAACCGATCAAGTACCGAACGCACGGCACCTCCGCGGTCTGCACACGTTCAGCTCAGTGACGTCCCTCAAACTCTAGATCCAGCTGAGGCCGAGGGAGAGTTTCGTCAGCACGACGGCATGGTGACGAAGGGAAAGAGGAGAGAAGAGAAGGAAGGAGAGGGGGCGCCCCCCTTCCCTTGTCCAATTTAGACTGGGCAAGGGGGCAGTC
>NW_025245396.1:0-2638 GCF_018294505.1 Triticum aestivum
TGTTTCTGGTTAATACAATTCTAGCATGAATAATAAACATTTATCATGATATGAGGAAATAAATAATAACTTTATTATTGCCTCTAGGGCATATTTCCTTCAGTCTCCCACTTGCACTAGAGTCAATAATCTAGATTACATGGTAATGATTCTAACACCCATGGAGTCTTGGTGCTGATCATGTTTTGCTCGTGAGAGAGGCTTAGTCAACGGGTCTGTAACATTCAGATCTGTATGTATCTTGCAAATCTCTATGTCTCCCACTTGGACTTGGTCCCGAATGGAATTGAAGCGTCTCTTGATGTGCTTGGTCCTCTTGTAAAATCTGGATTCCTTTGCCAAGGCAATTGCACCAGTATTGTCACAGAAGATCTTTATTGGTCCCGATGCACTAGGTATGACACCTAGATCAGAAATGAACCCTTCATTCGCTGCTTCCGAAGCAGCTATGTACTCCGCTTCACATGTAGATCCCGCCACGATGCTTTGTTTAGAACTGCACCAACTTACAGCTCCACCGTTTAATAAAAACACGTATCCGGTTTGCGATTTAGAATCGTCCGGATTAGTGTCAAAGCTTGCATCGACGTAACCATTTACGACTAGCTCTTTGTCACCTCCATATATGAGAAACATATCCTTAGTCCTTTTCAGGTATTTCAGGATGTTCTTGACCGTTGTCCAGTGATCCACTCCTGGATTACTTTGGTACCTTCCTGCCAAGCTTATTGCTAAGCATACGTCAGGTCTGGTACACAACATTGCATACATGATAGAGCCTATGGCTGAAGCATAGGGAACATTTTTCATTTTCTCTCTATCTTTTGCTGTGGTCGGGCATTGAGTTTGACTCAACTTCACACCTTGTAACATGACTTCCAGAATAGGATTACCGTACCACTCTGGTGCGGATCTTACTCTGGTAGACCTACGAGGTTCAGTAGGAACTTGATCTGAAGTTTCATGATCAATATCATTAGCTTCTTCACTAATTGGTGTAGTCGTCACAGGAACCGATTCTCGTGATGAACTACTTTCCAATAAGGGAGTAGATACAGTTATCTCATCAAGTTCTACTTTCCTCCCACTCACTTCTTTCGAGAGAAACTACTTCTCTAGAAAGGATCCATTCTTTAGCAACGAATGTCTTGCCTTCGGATCTGTGATAGAAGGTGTACCCAACAGTCTCTTTTGGGTATCCTATGAAGACACATTTCTCCGATTTGGGTTCGAGCTTATCTGGTTGAAGTTTCTTCACATAAGCATCGCAGCCCCAAACTTTAAGAAACGAAAACTTTGGTTTCTTGCCAAACCACAGTTCATAAGGCGTCGTCTCAACGGATTTTGATGGTGCCCTATTTAACGTGAATGCGGCCGTTTCTAAAGCATAACCCCAAAACGATAGCGGTAAATCGGTAAGAGACATCATAGATCGCACCATATCAAGTAAAGTACGATTACGACGTTCGGACACACCATTTCGTTGTGATGTTCCGGGTGGCGTGAGTTGCGAAACTATTCCGCATTGTTTCAAATGTAAACCAAACTCGGAACTCAAATATTCTCCTCCACGATCAGATCGTAGAAACTTTATTTTCTTGTTACGATGATTTTCCACTTCACTCTGAAATTCTTTGAACTTTTCAAATGTTTCAGACTTGTGCTTCATTAAGTAAATATACCCATATCTGCTCAAATCATCTGTGAAGGTGAGAAAATAACGATATCCGCCAGGAGCCTCAACATTCATCGGACCACATACATCTGTATGTATGATTTCCAACAAATCTGTTGCTCTCTCCATAGTTCCGGAGAACGGTGTTTTAGTCATCTTGCCCATGAGGCACGGTTCGCAAGTACCAAGTGATTCATAATCAAGTGATTCCAGAAGTCCATCAGTATGGAGTTTCTTCATGCGTTTTACACCGATATGACCTAAACGGCAGTGCCACAAATAAGTTTCACTATCATTATCAACTCTTCATCTTTTGGCTTCAACATTATGAATATGTGTGTCACTACTATCGAGATTCAATAAAAATAGACCACTCTTTAAGGGTGCATGACCATAAAAGATATTACTCATATAAATAGAACAACCATTATTCTCTGATTTAAATGAATAACCGTCTCGCATCAAACAAGATCCAGATATAATGTTCATGCTCAACGCTGGCATCAAATAACAATTATTCAGGTCTAAAACTAATCCCGAAGGTAGATGTAGAGGTAGCGTGCCGACCGCGATCACATCGACTTTGGAACCGTTTCCCACGTGCATCGTCACCTCGTCCTTGGCCAGTGCTCGCTTATTCCGTAGTCCCTGTTTCGAGTTGCAAATATTAGCAACAGAACCAGTATCAAATACCCAGGTGCTACTACGAGCTCTAGTTAGGTACACATCAATAACATGTATATCACATATACCTTTGTTCACTCTGCCATCCTTCTTATCCGCCAAATACTTGGGGCAGTTCCGCTTCCAGTGACCAGTCTGCTTGCAGTAGAAGCACTCAGTTTCAGGCTTAGGTCCAGACTTTGGTTTCTTCTCTTGAGCAGCAACTTTCTTGCCGTTCTTTTTGAAGTTCCCCTTCTTCTTCCCTTTGCCCTTTTTCTTGAAACTAGTGGTCTTGTTGAC
>NW_025245397.1:0-2638 GCF_018294505.1 Triticum aestivum
TGTTTCTGGTTAATACAATTCTAGCATGAATAATAAACATTTATCATGATATGAGGAAATAAATAATAACTTTATTATTGCCTCTAGGGCATATTTCCTTCAGTCTCCCACTTGCACTAGAGTCAATAATCTAGATTACATGGTAATGATTCTAACACCCATGGAGTCTTGGTGCTGATCATGTTTTGCTCGTGAGAGAGGCTTAGTCAACGGGTCTGTAACATTCAGATCTGTATGTATCTTGCAAATCTCTATGTCTCCCACTTGGACTTGGTCCCGAATGGAATTGAAGCGTCTCTTGATGTGCTTGGTCCTCTTGTAAAATCTGGATTCCTTTGCCAAGGCAATTGCACCAGTATTGTCACAGAAGATCTTTATTGGTCCCGATGCACTAGGTATGACACCTAGATCAGAAATGAACCCTTCATTCGCTGCTTCCGAAGCAGCTATGTACTCCGCTTCACATGTAGATCCCGCCACGACGCTTTGTTTAGAACTGCACCAACTTACAGCTCCACCGTTTAATAAAAACACGTATCCGGTTTGCGATTTAGAATCGTCCGGATTAGTGTCAAAGCTTGCATCGACGTAACCATTTACGACTAGCTCTTTGTCACCTCCATATATGAGAAACATATCCTTAGTCCTTTTCAGGTATTTCAGGATGTTCTTGACCGTTGTCTAGTGATCCACTCCTGGATTACTTTGGTACCTTCCTGCCAAGCTTATTGCTAAGCATACGTCAGGTCTGGTACACAACATTGCATACATGATAGAGCCTATGGCTGAAGCATAGGGAACATTTTTCATTTTCTCTCTATCTTTTGCTGTGGTCGGGCATTGAGTTTGACTCAACTTCACACCTTGTAACATGACTTCCAGAATAGGATTACCGTACCACTCTGGTGCGGATCTTACTCTGGTAGACCTACGAGGTTCAGCAGAAACTTGATCTGAAGTTTCATGATCAATATCATTAGCTTCTTCACTAATTGGTGTAGTCGTCACAGGAACCGATTCTCGTGATGAACTACTTTCCAATAAGGGAGTAGATACAGTTATCTCATCAAGTTCTACTTTCCTCCCACTCACTTCTTTCGAGAGAAACTACTTCTCTAGAAAGGATCCATTCTTTAGCAACGAATGTCTTGCCTTCGGATCTGTGATAGAAGGTGTACCCAACAGTCTCTTTTGGGTATCCTATGAAGACACATTTCTCCGATTTGGGTTCGAGCTTATCTGGTTGAAGTTTCTTCACATAAGCATCGCAGCCCCAAACTTTAAGAAACGAAAACTTTGGTTTCTTGCCAAACCACAGTTCATAAGGCGTCGTCTCAACGGATTTTGATGGTGCCCTATTTAACGTGAATGCGGCCGTTTCTAAAGCATAACCCCAAAACGATAGCGGTAAATCGGTAAGAGACATCATAGATCGCACCATATCAAGTAAAGTACGATTACGACGTTCGGACACACCATTTCGTTGTGATGTTCCGGGTGGCGTGAGTTGCGAAACTATTCCGCATTGTTTCAAATGTAAACCAAACTCGGAACTCAAATATTCTCCTCCACGATCAGATCGTAGAAACTTTATTTTCTTGTTACGATGATTTTCCACTTCACTCTGAAATTCTTTGAACTTTTCAAATGTTTCAGACTTGTGCTTCATTAAGTAAATATACCCATATCTGCTCAAATCATCTGTGAAGGTGAGAAAATAACGATATCCGCCAGGAGCCTCAACATTCATCGGACCACATACATCTGTATGTATGATTTCCAACAAATCTGTTGCTCTCTCCATAGTTCCGGAGAACGGTGTTTTAGTCATCTTGCCCATGAGGCACGGTTCGCAAGTACCAAGTGATTCATAATCAAGTGATTCCAGAAGTCCATCAGTATGGAGTTTCTTCATGCGTTTTACACCGATATGACCTAAACGGCAGTGCCACAAATAAGTTTCACTATCATTATCAACTCTTCATCTTTTGGCTTCAACATTATGAATATGTGTGTCACTACTATCGAGATTCAATAAAAATAGACCACTCTTTAAGGGTGCATGACCATAAAAGATATTACTCATATAAATAGAACAACCATTATTCTCTGATTTAAATGAATAACCGTCTCGCATCAAACAAGATCCAGATATAATGTTCATGCTCAACGCTGGCATCAAATAACAATTATTCAGGTCTAAAACTAATCCCGAAGGTAGATGTAGAGGTAGCGTGCCGACCGCGATCACATCGACTTTGGAACCGTTTCCCACGTGCATCGTCACCTCGTCCTTGGCCAGTGCTCGCTTATTCCGTAGTCCCTGTTTCGAGTTGCAAATATTAGCAACAGAACCAGTATCAAATACCCAGGTGCTACTACGAGCTCTAGTTAGGTACACATCAATAACATGTATATCACATATACCTTTGTTCACTCTGCCATCCTTCTTATCCGCCAAATACTTGGGGCAGTTCCGCTTCCAGTGACCAGTCTGCTTGCAGTAGAAGCACTCAGTTTCAGGCTTAGGTCCAGACTTTGGTTTCTTCTCTTGAGCAGCAACTTTCTTGCCGTTCTTTTTGAAGTTCCCCTTCTTCTTCCCTTTGCCCTTTTTCTTGAAACTAGTGGTCTTGTTGAC
>NW_025245398.1:0-2638 GCF_018294505.1 Triticum aestivum
ATGAAGATGGGCCGCGCTGGGCCCCCACTTGAGCCACGCCGCAGGCCGCAGGCAGGCAAGTCTGGGGACCCCCATTCCCCGAACACCGACAGCGTGAGTTGCGAAACTATTCCGCATTGTTTCAAATGAAGACCAAACTTGTAACTCAAATATTCTCCTCCATGATGAGATCATAGAAACTTTATTTTCTTGTTACGATTATTTTCCACTTCGCTCTGAAATTATTTGAACTTTTCAAATGTTCCAGATTTATGTTTCATCAAGAAGATATACCCATATCTTACTCAAATCATTTGTGAAGGTCAAAAAATAACGATACTTGCCGCGAGCCTCAACACTCATCGGAATGCATACATCAGTATGTATTATTTCCAACAAGTTTGTTGCTCTCTCCATTGTTCCGGAGAATGTAGTCTTAGTCATCTTGCCCATGAGGCATGGTTCGCAAGCATCAACTGATTCATAATCAAGTGATTCCAAAAGCCCATCAGCATGGATTTTCTTCATGCGCTTTACACCAATATGACCTAAACGGCAGTGCCACAAATAGGTTGCACTATCATTATTAACTTTGCATCTTTTGGCATCAATATTATGAATATGCGTATCACTACGATCGAGATTCAATAAACCATTCACCTTGGGTGTATGACCATTGAAGGTTTTATTCATGTAAACAGAACAACAATTATTCTCTGACTTTAAATGAATAACCGTATTGCAATAAACATGATCAAATCATATTCATGCTTAACACAAACACCAAATAACATTTATTTAGGTTCAACACTAATCCCAAAAGTATATGGAGTGTGCGATGATGATCATATCAATCTTGGAACCACTTCCAACACACATCGTCACTTCACTGTTAACTAGTCTCTGTTCATTCCGCAACTCCTGTTTCAAGTTACTACTCTTAGCAACTGAACCAGTATCAAATAACGAGGGGTTTTCTATAAACACTAGTAAAGTACACATCAATAACATGTATATCAAATATACCTTTGTTCACTTTGCCATCCTTCTTATCCGCCAAGTATCTAGGGCAGTTCCACTTCCAGTGACCATTTCCTTTGTAGTAGAAGCACTCAGTCCCAGGCTTGGGTCTAGCTTTGGGCTTCTTCACGGGAGTGACAACTTTCTTGTCATTCTTATTGAAGTTCCCTTTCTACCCCTTTTCCCTTTTCTTGAAACTAGTGGTCTTGTCAACCATCAACACTTGATGCTTTTCTTGATTTTTACCTTCGTCGATTTCAGCATCACGAAGAGCTTGGTAATCGTTTCTGTTATCCCTTGCATATTATAGTTCATCACGAAGTTCTAGTAACTTGGTGATAGTGACTAGAGAACTCTGTCAATCACTATCTTATCTGGAAGATTAACTCCCACTTGATTCAAGTGATTGTAGTACTCAGACTTTCTGAGAACATGCTCACTAGCTGAGCTATTCTCCTCCATCTTGTAGGTAAAGTGCTTGTCAAAGGTCTCATACCTTTCGACATGGCTATGAGTCTGAAATACTAATTTCAACTCTTGGAACATCTCATATGCTCCGTGGCATTCAAAACGTCTTTGAAGCCCCGATTCTAAGCCATAAAGCATGGTGCACTAAACTATCAAGTAGTCATCATATCGAGCTTGCCAAACATTCATAACGTATGCATCAGCTCCTGCAATCGGTCTGTCACCTACTGGTGCATCAAGGACATAATTGTTCTGTGCAGCAATGAGTATAATCCTCAGATCACGGATCCAATCCGCATCATTGCTACTAACATCTTTCAACTTAGTTTTTCTCTAGGAACATACCAAAATAAAACAGGGAGCTACATCACGAGCAATTGATCTACAACATAGGTATGCAAATACTACCAGGACTAACTTCATGATAAATTAAAGTTCAATTAATCATATTACTTAAGAACTCCCACTTAGATAGAAATCCCTCTAGTCATCTAAATGATCACATGATCCAAATCAACTAAACCATGTCCGATCATCACGTGAGATGGAGTAGTTTTCAATGGTGAACATAACTATGTTGATCATATCTACTATATGGTTC
Source organism: Triticum aestivum (assembly GCF_018294505.1). Taxonomy (NCBI): domain Eukaryota; kingdom Viridiplantae; phylum Streptophyta; class Magnoliopsida; order Poales; family Poaceae; genus Triticum; species Triticum aestivum. The sequence continues at coordinate 2,069 of NW_025245398.1, forward strand.
ACGCCCGACCTTTTGGTCTTCAGTGTTCCAAGGCCATATCTGCATATGCTAGGCTCGTCAAGTTTAACCCGAGTATTTCTGTGTGTGCAAAACTGTCTTGCACCCGTTGTATATGAACGTAGAGCTTATCACACCCGATCATCACGTGATGTCTCGGCACGACGAACTTTGGCAACGGTGCATACTCAGGGAGAACACTTGTACCTTGAAATTTAGTGAGAGATCATCTTATAATGCTACCGTCGAACTAAGCAAAATAAGATGCATAAAGGATAAACATCACATGCAATCAAAATATGTGACATGATATGGCCATGATCATCTTGCGCTTTTGATCTCTATCTCCAAAGTACCGTCATGATCTCTATCGTCACCGGCATGACACCATGATCTCCATCATCTTGATCTCTATCAACGTGTCATCACATGGTCGTCTCGCCAACTGTTGCTCTTGCAACTATTGCTATCGTATAGCGATAAAGTAAAGCAATTATATGGCGCTTGCATCTTATGCAATAAAGAGACAACCATAAGGCTCCTGTCAGTTGCCGATAACTTTAACAAAACATG
>NW_025245399.1:0-2638 GCF_018294505.1 Triticum aestivum
AAATTCTTTTGAACTTTTCAAATGTTTCAGACTTATGTTTCGTCAAGTAGATATACCCATATCTGCTCAAATCATCTGTGAAGGTCAGAAAATAATGATACCAACCGTGAACCTCAACACCCATCGGACTGCATACATCAGTATGTATTATTTCCAATAAGTCAGTTGCTCGCTCCATTGTTCCGGAGAACGGAGTCTTAGTCATCTTGCCCATGAGGCATGGTTCGCAAGCATCAAATGATTCATAATCAAGTGATTCCAAAAGTCCATCGGCATGGAGTTTCATCATGCGCTTTACACCAATATGACCTAAACGGCAGTGCCACAAATAAGTTGCACTATCATTATTAACTTTGCATTTTTTGGCTTCAATATTTATGAATATGTGTATCACTACAATCGAGATTCAATAAACCATTTATATTGAGTGTATGACCATAGAAGGTTTTATTCATGTAAATAGAACAACAATTATTCTTTGACATAAATGAATAATCGTCTTGCGATAAACATGATCCAATCATATTCATGCTCAACGCAAACACCAAATAACATTTATTTTAGGTTCAATACTAATCCCGAAGGTAAGGGAGTGTGCGATGGTGATCTTATCCACCTTGGAATCACTTCCAACACACATCATCACCTCGCCCTTAACTAGTCTCTGTTTATTTTACAACTCCTGTTTCGAGTTACTACTCTTAGCAACTGAACCAGTATCAAATACCTAGGGGTTGCTATAAACACTAGTATAGTACACATCAGTAACATGTATATCCAATATACCTTTGTTCACTATGCGATCCTTCTTATCCGCCAAGTATCTAGGGCAGTTCCACTTCTAGTGACCATTTCCTTTGCAGTAGAAGCACTCAGTTTCAAGCTTGGGTCTAGCTTTGGGTTTCTTCACGGGAGTGACAACTTGTTTGCCATTCTTCTTGAAGTTCCCTTTCTATTCTTTTACCCTTTTCTTGAAACTAGTGGTCTTGTAAACCATCAACACTTGATGCTCTTTCTTGATTTCTACCTTCGCCAATTTCAACATCGAGATGAGCTCGGGAATTACTTTCGTCATCCCTTGCATATTATAGTTCATCACGAAGTTCTAGTAACTTGGTGATAGTGACTAGAGAACTTTGTCAATTACTATCTTATCTGGAAGATTAACTCCCACTTGATTCAAGCAATTGTAGTGCCCAGACAATCTAAGCACATGCTCACTGGTTGAGCCATTCTCCTCCATTTGTAGGCAAAGTACTGTCAGAGGTTTCATACCTCTCGACACAGGCATGAGTATGAAATACCAATTTCAACTCTTGGAACATCTTATATGCTCCGTGGCGTTCAAAACATTTTTGAAGTCCCGGTTCTAAGCCGTAAAGCATGGTGCACTAAAATATCATGTACTCATCATACCGAGGTTTGTCAAACGTTCATAACGTCTGTATCTGCTTCTGCAATAGGTCTGTCATCTAGCAGTGCATCAAGGACATAATTCTTCTGTGCAGCAATGAGGATAATCCTCAGATCACGGACCAAGTCCTCATCATTGCTACTATCATCTTTCAACTTAGTTTTCTCTAGGAACATATCATACATAAAACGGGGAAGGTATTTGCGAGCTATTGATCTACAACATAGATATGCAAATACTATCAGGACTAAGTTCATGATAAATTTAAGTTCAATTAATCATATTACTTAAGAACTCCCACTTAGATAGACATCCCTCGAGTCATCTAAATGATCACGTGATCCATATCAACTAAACCATGTCCGATCATCATGTGAGATGGAGTAGTTTTCAATGGTGAACATCACTATGTTGATCATATCTACTATATGATTCATGTTCGGCCTTTCTGTCTCCAGTGTTTCGAGGCCATATCTGCATATGCTAGGCTCGTCAAGTTTAACCCGAGTATTCTGCATGTGCAAAACTGGCTTGCACCCGTTGTATGTGAACGTAGAGCTTATCACACCCGATCATCACATGGTGTCTCAGCACGAAGAACTGTCGCAACGGTGCATACTCAGGGAGAACACTTATACCTTGAAATTTTAGTAAGGGATCATCTAATAAAGCTACCGCCGAACCAAGCAAAATAAGATGTATAAAAGATAAACATCACATGCAATCAAAATATGTTACATGATATGGCCATCATCATCTTGTGCCTTTGATCTCCATCTCAAAAGTACCGTCATGATTTCTATCATCACCGGCATGACACCATGATCTCTATCATCTTGATCTCTATCAATGTGTCATCATATGGTCGTCTCGCTAACTATTGCTTTGGCAACTATTGCTATCGCATAGCGATAAAGTAAAGCAATTACATGGCACTTGCATCTTATGCAATAAAGAGACAACCATAAGGCTCTTGCCAGTGGCCGATAATTTCAAAAACATAATCATCTCATAGAACAATTTATATCTCATCACGTCTTGACCACATCATATCACAACATGCCCTGCAAAAACAAGTTAGACGTCCTCTACTTTGTTGTTGCATGTTTTACGTGGCTGCTACGGGCTTAGCAAGAACCGTTCTTACCTACGCATCAAAACCACAACAATTTTTCGTCAAGTATGTGCTGTTTTAACCTTCAACAAGGACCGGGCATAGCCACA
>NW_025245400.1:0-2637 GCF_018294505.1 Triticum aestivum
GCATCGGCGAGTTTGTCACTAGGATCACGTCCGTATACCAGCACTTTGGAGATGAAATCTTTGTCTTCATGCTCTGTGGTTCTGCCCTTCACCTTGAGTTGTATCTCAATGTCGACTGGGCCGGTGAAGACAATCGCATGAGACGGGCCGGTCAGCGCCAAAAATGGATCCTGCAACCATCAGTTGCACTACTCATTATCAAATCGATCAACTGTATAAAGAAATATGGATACAGCATAATATAGCCAACCCAACCCCACATAAGCGAAAATAATACTTGACTACACCACTACACACCTGTTGAGTGAGGAGTTGGCAGGCATCCCTCCTGAGTCTGAAGATAATGTTACGATTATGATCCATCGAGTCCCGGGTGGCGACCAGGCCGTAGACCTCGAGTGGCCACTCAAGATAACCACCGTCGATCTCCATGACTCTGACGGAGAAGATTTGCAGGCAAGTCTTGACGCCTGCATGTGGCGGGGTGCGTTTGCATGTGAAGAGCATGGCTCTCACGCACGCTGCAGCAAAAGTCACAGAAATCAGCCCAGAAATCAAACATTGACTAAATAATTCAGGTTCAGACATACTACAAGGGATGGTATAGCTGCAATGAAACTAATATAACTAATCTCCTTTGCTTCCCATCGGTAAGAGAACTAATCGAGTCGAGGTATACAGCAGTAGGAAGAAGAAATGCAGAGAAAGAACCGGATGGGTAGTAACTAGTAAGTAGATTATTACAGTAGAATTCGAAGGAGCCACATTTGTCACCCCAAGATTTCTCCCAGTCGCGGCGGTACGAAACCAGGTCCTTCTCCTCCACCAAAACACCCGCGGTTGATTTTCCTTTGGCACAAATCCTCCCTGGTAGTTGGCCTGAGAATGAATCAACTAGCTCTTGTACTGTTTGTCCTGATGGTGGCTGGGCAGTATCTCCGACATGTTCATCGGTCCTGAGTGAAAGGGAACAATCTCGGTGAGTAAGATAAGATATTTTTTCTTTAGAACTACTGCTAAGTGCTCTCCGAACACAATATTCCACCAAATCGGTGACAAATTCAGTGCTCTCCGAACACATTATTCCACCAAATCAGTGACAAGTTCAGTACCATGTTGCTCGACAATTTACTAGTCCAACAGGAAAATCCTAAGACTGATGTCAGTGGTGACCACAGTGGCTGGGAAGGAAGAAAATGTAAGCGGGAGAGGGAGGAGGCGGGGGCGTTACAGCGTGCTCGCTGCGGCGTCGTCCTCGGTGGCCTGCACGGCGGCCGGGCTGCTCCTCGTGGCGGCGATGCCGCCTCCCGCCTCCGCCGGCTCCATTCGGGTTGTGCTTGGATCGGCGAATCTGCCGGGTGCCGGCGGCAGGGCGCGTCGGGGAAGGGGCGCCGGGATGGGAGGGAGGGGAGAGCAAGCACCGGACGAGGCGACTGGGGCTGGAGGAAGAGGAAACACGGGGGGACGGGGTGGTGGAGATGGGCCCTCGACCTAGCCTGAGGGTGTCGAGTTGGACCGAGCGTCTGGCCCATCCAAGGCCCAAACAACCACACTAGCCTTTGGACCTCCTTCCGTCTATGGTGGGATTGTGAAAGAGATTCTAGAAACTTCTAGTGTTTTTACATCTTATAAGTTCTTATTTGAACCTCGAGCTTCTAACTTTGAAGCTCATACCATAGCTACGTATGGTGTTTCTCTTCCTCAAGGGAGGTATTTGTGGTTGGGCACTCCTCATGACCCATCCATCATTCATATAAACATTGTGATACATCAATATAGAACATAGCTTTGTTGGCTAAAAAAATTGATACATCTCCAACGTATATATAATTTTTTTTTATTTCATGCTATTATATTATCAATTTTGGATGTTTTATATGCATTATTATGCTATTTTATATCGTTTTTGGGACTAACCTATTAACCTAGTGCCAAGTTTCAGTTGTTGTTTTTTCCTTATTTTTGTCTTTACATAAAATCAATACCAAACGGACCGAAACTTTTTTGAAGATTTTTCTTGGACCACAAGACACTCTGAAAACTTTGGGAGAATGCCAGAAAGGCCACGAGTCAATGACAAGCTCAGGTGGCGCGCCTCCCAAGCTTGTGGACCCCTCGTGTGGATCCTCTAACCCAAATTCTTCTTCTATAAATTCTCAAATATTCCCTGTAAACAGGGGGCACACCAAAAAAACTTTTCCGGCATCGCAAGTTTCTGTCTTCGTGAGATCCCATCTAGAGACCTTTTTCGGTACTCCGCTGGAGGGGGATTCGACCATGAAGGGCTTCTACATCAACCTTGCCACCCTTCCGATTATGTGTGAGTAATTTACCACAGACCTACGGGTCCATAGCTAGTAGCTAGATGGCTTCTTCTCTCTTTGATCTTCAATACAATGTTCTCCTCGATGTTTTTGGAGATCTATTCGATATAATCTTCTTTTGCGGTGTGTTTGTTGAGATCCGATGAATTGTGGATTTATGATTAGATTATCTATGAGTATTATTTAAGTCTTCTCTGAACTCTTTTATGCATGATTAAGATAGCTTTGTATTTCTCTTTGATCTATTTATTTGGTTTGGCCAACTAGATTGATTTTTCTTGCCATGAAAGAGGTGCTTTGTAATGGATTCAAT
>NW_025245401.1:0-2637 GCF_018294505.1 Triticum aestivum
CCAGGGAGGCAGCAATGGCTGAGAATCTTGTGTTTGAGGATATGGCAGATATGGACTACTGCCAGTTGGTTGTTGATGACCTTCGAAGTGTTGTTATTAGGTATCAGCAAGGTACTAGCAGAGGAAAAGCTGTCATAGGCTGTGCCATCGCGCCGCTTCTTATGTACCTGGACTGCCTTATCATTGGCAAGACGCCTAATGTTGACTTGAGGACGCCTCGCATCAATTACATGGATCAGGCCAAGCTTCTTGAGCTCGCTGCGGCTGACTTGGTCAGGAAAGGTGATGACGACCCAGCCAACTGGGTGTTAGGGAGACTACTTGTGAGTGTTTCTTATTTTCTGTGTAGTTAGTACTGCCTTTTGTGTGCATGGTTGAACTTCTCCTATGTACATAGATGACCTTCTGTTTGATATAGACGGGGGTAAATTTGCTGAACTGCTTGGCTTATATGGTATTACTGCCTTTGTCTACATATGTGAACTTCTGGATATATTCATATGAAATAAGCTAAACTTTGTTGTTGCACATGCATGGTTGAACTTCTGCTATGTAAATTTCTAACATTTTTGAAAGCATGTTAACTTCTGGTCATACGTTGTTATACTGCCCATGTAGACATAGTTGGACTTCTGAAATGTACTACGTGTGTAGGCATTATTCGAATTTTTGGTGTAGTTTGTGTATCTGATTGTTCTGCCTTTTTTTCCTTGTCATTGTCTTTTTTCTCAGTATCAGCTTTGTGGTACTAACTTGAACTTCTGCTACTGTCTTCTGTATTTCTGCTTCCATGTTCTTTCATTTGTTGTGCGACGTGTTGATTTTTGTTTTCATATATGCAGTGGAAGACACAGGCTGAGGTTGTGTTCTTTAGGGTCATCGAACGCCCTGTTCTTACTATGCCTCGTGCCGCCGGCCTAGGTAGTGGAAGTCCTCCGAGATTTGAATTCTCGCGGGATGTTAACATTGGTGCCCCCTGTAGATCCAGGAGGTTCTTCTGCCCGTGTGAGTGCTGCAGGTGGCGTTTCTTCCGAGAGTTTGTTTGATGCTGCGAATATTTCCCTTTCTAGGATTGATGGACTTCTGGAAACTGTTTGTGGAGAGATGGCTCGTGTTCCGACAACGGTTGAGCGCCTTAGTCGCGTGGATGGTATTCTTCCTCCTGGCCACGGTTTTGATGCTGAGTCTTCGAAGGAGCTTTTGTCGATTGAAGCTAAATATCTTGCCGAGCTTCGTGAGAGCACTTCCCACCTCCAGGCTAGTTTTGTGTTGTTCAAGGAAATGCAGGACGCCCGATGCAAGCCTTTTGAAGATGAGGCGAGTGTTGTTGTGAGAGAGATTCAGTGGCAGGATCCCGTTCATTTGGGTCGTGAAGGAGGCCATGTGGAGCGTATCGAAGAGGTTTGTTTTATGTTGGCTTTTGATATTTCTTTTGCACTAGTGTTCATTGTTAGCTTTGAGTTATTACTGTTATGCAGTTATAGGGTGACCTTCTCTGTTTATAGGACCTGAACTTCAAGTGCTTATGCACCTGAACTTCTATGACTGGCCCTTTTTGTTCCTTTTTGTATCTTATGGTAGTTTGGTATGTTATCTGCTATGTTTACTGTATTTGGACTTCCATGATGTGTCAGTTGTGATAGCTGACCTTCTCTGATTATGTAACGTGAACTTCTGATGATTAGGTATTTGTTTTCTACATGATTATTTTCTAGTCTTTTTTTTCTTTTTGGTACTAGTATTTTTCCTGGGTGACCTTCTCTGTTTATAGGGCATGAACGTCAAGTGCTTCTGCACTTGAACTTCTATGACTTTTGATGACTTTCCCTTTTTGCCTTCTTTTGCATCTTAATGGTAGTTTGATATCTGGTCTACTATGTTTACTGTATTTGGACTTCCATTATGTGCCAGTTGTGATACCTAACCTTCTCTGATTATGTAACATGAACTTTTTGCTGATTAGGTATCTGTTTTGTACATGATTAATTTTCTAGGCTGTTGATGATGGTGCTGGGGTTAGGGAGGATGTTTTACCTGTGCATGATCCTTGCCCCTCTAGTGATGTATTAGTTTATGAGGTTCATGGCAGTGAAAATAAGGTACCATTTTTTCTTGTCCATTTGTCTTGTTGCCCCTGAGACGGACTTGCTGCCCCTGTGTATGAGGTTCAGTCAGCCCTTTTTAAGGACTTTTTGTTTCTTTTTGGAGCAGCAGAATGATGATGTTAGTGTTGCTCCAGAGAAGGCTGCAGACATGTCCGTCTCAGGCACCGGCTGCTCCGACGGGGTGGTCCTGACTGAACCTCAGTCGTCCATTGGCGCTAAGGTTTCTGGAGCTGAGTAGGGCAAGACAACTGGAGACATTATTTTGGAGAAATATCATGTTGAGTCTGCTGTACAAACTGGTGGTAGTACTGCTGCAAGCCTGGAGAAGTATCCTGCAGCAGAGCCATCAGTTGATGTTGATGCTGTACAAACTGGTGGTAGTACTGCTGCAAGCCCGGAGAAGTCTGCTGCAGCAGAGCCATCAGTTGATGTTGATGCTGCACAGGCACAACCAAATGTTTTTCTTGTTTCAGAGTCTCTGGTTGCTACAGCTGCTGCTGGTGTCCTTCCCAACGACGTTGCAACGTCTACT
>NW_025245402.1:0-2637 GCF_018294505.1 Triticum aestivum
TCCACAACAAGTTCGTACAAAGCTTATTTCTCTACATTAATAAGTCATGCATATTTAGAGAGCAATTTTTATTGCTTGTGCCGATGACAACTTACTTGAAGGATCTTACTCAGTCCATAGGTAGATATGGTGGACTCTCATGGCAAAACTGGTTTAAGGGTGTTTGGAAGCACAAGTAGTATTTCTACTTGGTGCTAAGAATTTGGCTAGCATGAGGGGGAAAGGCAAGCTCAACATGGTAGAGGGTTCATGACAACATACTTTATCTTGAATGTAAGAAAACATAACTCATTATGTTGTCTTCCTTGTCCAACCTCAACTCTTTAGCATGTCATATTTTAATGAGTGCTCCCAACCATAAAAGATGTCAATGATAATATATCTATATGTGAAACCTCTCTTTCCTTATTACTTCCTATTAATTGCAACGATGACCAAAGCTATATTTTCCAACTCCCAACAACTTTAAATCATCATACTCTTTCTATGTGAAGTCACTACTTTCAATAAGATCAATATGAACTCTTGATTCTTTTTATTCTTTTCTTCTACTTTCCCAAGATCATGGCAAAATACTCAAGCCCTTGACTCAACACTAATCTTTATTATAAATCTCACGGACTCGATTACAAGGAAAGATCATAAAGCAAAACTCAAAATTAGATCATGCCATGACTTTATTCTACTAAAACAAGATACTACTAATAGGATCGAACTAAGAAAAACTGTAAAGATAGGAGTTGTGATGGTGATACGATACCAGGGCACCTCCCCCAAGCTTGACAGTTTCCAAGGGGAGTGCCCATACACATGTGATTATGTCCTCGGAGGCGGTGAAGAAGGAATTGTTGATGATGTAGGCTTGTCATCCATCTTCCAAGGCATAGGCTCACCATCATAGAAGGATGATCGAGTCTCCGGAATCCTCAAATCTGCAGCCAAACTCATCCTTTTGAACCTATATTCATACTCACAGTTTTGATTTTGCAGATCATAATTTGGGCTTGAAGGTGCTCGATCTTCTCTTGTAGCTTAAAGATAGCCTCCTCGGTGTTCTTGGCATCCGGATCGTAGTTATTGGTGAACTCCGCGAGCATCTTGTGGCTAGCGTTGATTCCATGCTCCACCATCCCCTAACACTTGAAAACTTGTTGCTCCATTGCCTCGAGTCTCGACTCCACACTTCCGGTTCCCTTTGGTCCCTCAACATCGCGGATGTGCAACAACCCATCACGCATCTCGATGGCTTGAGGGTGCCGCAGCGCCTCCGCGAGGTAAGGGTTAATCACCTTCTCAAAGAACTTGTCCTTGGAAGCACTTGGGGTCGTCGTGACGATTTAGACCTATCAGAAAAAACAGCTCGAAACAAGAACAGAGAATATTTGCGTGATACGGTGGTCAAAACCTTCGGGAGTATATATAATGAATTTTTACCGACCAAAATACGTATCGAGCAAGGAAACGGAGTCCGGAGGGCACACGGGGTGCTCACGAGGTAGGGGGCGCGCCCTCCACCCTCGTGGAGGCCTCGTGTCCTCCCCGGACTGCTATTTATTTTTCTATTTTTCCAAATATTCCAAAACGGAGAAATATTGCCTTAAAAAATTGTTTTGGAGTCGGTTTACTTACCGTACCACATACCTATTCCTTTTCGGAGTCTGGAACATTCTAGAAAGTCTCCTTTATGTACTCCTCCGGGATCATGGTTTCAATAATATTAGTTTCAACATTTATAGGATTACCTGGGATATAGTGTTTGATCCTTTGACCGTTTACCACCTTTGGATTTGTGCCTGTGAAGTTGTTGATTTTTATGGCACCGGAACGATAGACCTCCTCGATAACGTAGGGACCTTCCCATTTAGAGAGAAGTTTTCCTGCAAAAAATCTTAAACGAGAGTTGTATAGCAATACATAATCACCTACATTAAACTCACGCTTTTGTATCCTTTTGTCATGCCATCTTTTAACTTTTTCTTTAAACAACTTGGAATTTTCATATGCTTGGGCTCTCCATTCATCAAGTGAGCTAATATCAAATAACCTCTTCTCATCGGCAAGTTTGAAATCATAGTTGAGCTCTTTAATAGCCCAATATGCCTTATGTTCTAGTTCGAGAGGTAAATGACAAGCTTTTCCATAGACCATTTTGTACGGAGACATGCCCATAGGATTTTTATATGCAGTTCTATAGGCCCATAATGCATCATCAAGTTTCTTGGACCAATTCTTTCTAGACCTATTAACAGTCTTTTGTAAAATTAATTTGAGCTCCCTATTGCTCAATTCTACTTGACCACTAGACTGAGGGTGATAAGGAGATGAATCCTATGATTAACGTCGTATTTAGAAAGCATCTTACGGAAAGCACCATGAATAAAGTGTGAACCACCATCAGTCATTAAGTATCTAGGGACTCCAAACCTCGGAAAAATAACTTCCTTAAGCATTTTAATAGAAGTGTTGTGATCAGCACTACTAGTTGGAATAGCTTCTACCCACTTAGTAACGTAATCAACAGCAACTAGAATATGAGTGTAACCATTAGAGGCAGGAAACGGTCCCATATAATCAAAGCCCAAAACGTCAAATGTCTCAATAACAAGTGAATAATTCATAGGCATTTCTTGACGTCTA
>NW_025245403.1:0-887 GCF_018294505.1 Triticum aestivum
GACGTCATCAATTTCCAACATGTTCTGACATCATTTGTTGTTTTTCGGTCATTTACCTAATTGTTTAGAGAGCTAAATGACCGTGAAATTGAAAATCACTACAAAATGAGTTCTGAAAATGTTGAAACTTGGTATCATCATTTCACCCGCATAGCATGTGCGAAAGAGTAGAGAGGGTCACGGCAAAAACTGGACGCACTTCATGTACAAACTGGACAAACCCTTTCGGAGTATCTGGGTTTTGGACGAGAACTCATCTGTTACACGGGCACTTCAATGTTTTTTAAACTTATTTGAACTCCGAACTTCTTTTTTGTTCAGTATGCAGCATTCGAAGCGACATCATCAATTTCCAACATGTTCTGACATCATTTGTTGTTTTTCGGTCATTTACCTAATTGTTTAGAGAGCTAAATGACCGTGAAATTGAAGATCACTACAAAATGAATTCTGAAAATGTTGAAACTTGGCATGGTATCATCATTTCACCCGCATAGCATGTGCGAAAGAGTAGAGAGGGTCACGGCAAAAACTGGACGCACTTCGTGTACAAACTGGACAAACTCTTTCGGAGTATCAGGGTTTCGGACGAGAACTCATCTGTTACACGGGCAGTTTGATGTTATTTAAACTTATTTGAACTGCGACTTCTTTTGTGTTCAGTATGCAGCATTCAAAGTGACGTCATCAATTTCCAACATGTTCTGACATCATTTGTTGTTTTTCGGTCATTTACCTAATTGTTTAGAGAGCTAAATGACCGTGAAATTGAAAATCACTACAAAATGAATTCTGAAAATGTTGAAACTTGGCATGGTATCATCATTTCACCCGCATAGCATGTGCGAAAGAGTAGAGAGGGTCACGGCAAAAACTGGACGCACTTC
>NW_025245403.1:897-1955 GCF_018294505.1 Triticum aestivum
GACGTCATCAATTTCCAACATGTTCTGACATCATTTGTTGTTTTTCGGTCATTTACCTAATTGTTTAGAGAGCTAAATGACCGTGAAATTGAAAATCACTACAAAATGAATTCTGAAAATGTTGAAACTTGGCATGGTATCATCATTTCACCCGCATAGCATGTGGAAAAGAGTAGAGAGGGTCACGGCAAAAACTGGACGCACTTCGTGTACAAACTGGACAAACTCTTTCGGAGTATCAGGGTTTCGGACAAGAACTCATCTGTTACACGGGCACTTTGATGTTTTTTAAACTTATTTGAACTCCGACTTCTTTTCTGTTCGGTATGCAGCATTCAAAGTGACGTCATCAATTTCCAACATGTTCTGACATCATTTGTTGTTTTTTGGTCATTTACCTAATTGTTTAGAGAGCTAAATGACTGTGAAATTGAAAATCACTACAAAATGAATTCTGAAAATGTTGAAACTTGGCATGGTATCATCATTTCACCCGCATAGCATGTGCGAAAGAGTAGATAGGGTCACGGCAAAAACTGGACGCACTTCATGTACAAACTGGACAAACTCTTTCGGATTATCAGGGTTTTGGACGAGAACTCATCTGTTACACGGGCACTTCAATTTTTTTAAACTTATTTGAACTCCGGACTTCTTTTGTGTTCAGTATGCAGCATTCAAAGCGACGTCATCAATTTCCAACATGTTCTGACATCATTTGTTGTTTTTCGGTCATTTACCTAATTTTTAAGAGAGTTAAATGACCGTGAAATTGAAAATCACTACAAAATGAATTCTGAAAATGTTGAAACTTGGCATGTTATCATCATTTCACCCGCATAGCATGTGCGAAAGAGTAGAGAGGGTCACGGCAAAAACTGGACGCACTTCGTGTACAAACTCGACAAACTCTTTCGGAGTATCAGGGTTTCGGACGAGAACTCATCTGTTACACGGGCACTTCAATGTTTTTTAAACTTATTTGAACTCCAGACTTCTTTTGTGTTCAGTATGCAGCATTCAAAGCGACGTCATCAATTTCCAACATGTTCTAACAT
>NW_025245403.1:1965-2637 GCF_018294505.1 Triticum aestivum
ACAAACTGTTTCGGAGTATCAGGGTTTCGAACGAGAACTCATCTGTTACACGGGCAGTTCGATGTTTTTTAAACTTATTTGAACTCCGACTTCTTTTGTGTTCAGTATGCAGCATTCAAAGCGACGTCATCAATTTCCAACATGTTCTGACATCATTTGTTGTTTTTCGGTCATTTACCTAATTGTTTAGACAGCTAAATGACCGTGAAATTGAAAATCACAACAAAATGAATTCTGAAAATGTTGAAACTTGGCATGGTATCATCATTTCACCCGCATAGCATGTGGAAAAGAGTAGAGAGGGTCACGGCAAAAACTGGACGCACTTCGTGTAGAAACTGGACAAACTCTTTCGGAGTATCAGGGTTTCGGACGAGAACTCATCTGTTACACGGGCACTTCAATGTTTTTTAAACTTATTTGAACTCCGGACTTCTTTTTTGTTCAGTATGCAGCATTCAAAGCGACATCATCAATTTCCAACATGTTCTGACATCATTTGTTGTTTTTCGGTCATTTACCTAATTGTTTAGAGAGCTAAATGACCGTGAAATTGAAAATCACTACAAAATGAATTCTGAAAATGTTGAAACTTGGCATGGTATCATCATTTCACCCGCATAGCATGTGCGAAAGAGTAGAGAGGGTCACGGCAAAAACTGGACGCACTTC
>NW_025245404.1:0-2637 GCF_018294505.1 Triticum aestivum
GGGAATTTGTCTTTTTCACCAAAGGTGGATCAAAACTTTTGACACCCAACAATTTTGTCAATTGTGCATTAAATATGTCCTAGTATTTTATAAAATTGATTAGGTCCAATTTTGCAACAAATATATGGTAGTTCCTTCACACAAAAAACTCATTTCGGGCACTCGGAAAATGGAAAATGTATTTTCCGTGAAAAGAAAATGTAAACTCCCTTAGGCAACATTGTTTGGAATTCCAAGATGCACCCTTGTGCACAATATGAGATCATTTGAACAAACTATGCCATGAATGTGGCCATAAGATTGATCATTTGGCTTGAAAGCCATGAATCCTCACGCATGACAACTCATTTTTTAGAACACTTTTTTAAAATAATTGCCGTATTACAAATTTATTATTTTTCCTGGAAACTTGGTCACATATAATGACATAATGCGAAGGTTTTCCAATTTTTTGATTTTTTTCAATTTTTTACGCCCGTTTCAAAATGCGGTCAAAACGGCGGGCTTGACCGTTCCTAGCTAGTGGTTGAATCTTGGAAAACTTTTGATGTTTCTCTGTTAAATAGATACTTATGTACCTAGAAATGATTTCTGAAAAAAATATAGAGCAAACTATGAGGCAGCTACAGTTCAAATTTTACGCGCTTCCTACTAAATTGGCGGGAATTTGTATTTTTCACCAGAGGTGGATCAAAACTTTTGACACCCAACAATTGTGTCAATTGTGCATTAAATATGTCCTAGTATTTTATAAAATTGGTTAGGTCCAATTTTCCAACAAATATATGGTAGGTCCTTCACAAAAAAACTCATTTTGGGCACTCGGAAAATGGAAAATGTATTTTCCGTGAAAAGAAAATGAAAACTCCCTTAGGGAACATTGTTTGGAATTCCAAGATGCACCCCTGTGCACAATATCAGATCATTTGAAAAAACTATGCCATCAATGTGGCCATAAGATTGATCATTTGGCTTGAAAGCCATGAATCTTCACGCATGATAGCTCATTTCTGAGAACACCTTTTTTAAAATAATTGTTGTATTACAAATTTATTATTTTCCTGGAAACTTGGTCACATATAATGACACAATGCGAAGGTTTTCCAATTTTTTTATTTTTTTTGAATTTTTTATGCCCGTTTCAAAATGTGGTCAAAACGGCGGGCTTGACCGTTCCTAGCTAGTGGTTGAATCTTGGAAAACTTTTGATATTTCTCTGATCAAATAGATACTTATGTACCGAGAAATGATTTTTGGAATAAAAGAGCAAACTATGAGGCAGCTACAGTTCAAATTTTACGCGCTTCCTACTAAATTGGCGGGAATTTGTATTTTTCACCAGAGGTGGATCAAAACTTTTGACACCCAACAATTTTGTCAATTGTGCATTAAATATGTCCTAGTATTTTATAAAATTGATTAGGTCCAATTTTGCAACAAATATATGGTAGTTCCTTCACACAAAAAACTCATTTCGGGCACTCGGAAAATGGAAAATGTATTTTCCGTGAAAATAAAATGTAAACTCCCTTAGGCAACATTGTTTGGAATTCCAAGATGCACCTTTGTGCGCAATATGAGATCATTTGAACAAACTATGCCATGAATGTGGCCATAAGATTGATCATTTGGCTTGAAAACCATGAATCTTCACGCATGACAACTCATTTTTGAGAACACTTTTTTAAAATAATTGCCGTATTACAAATTTATTATTTTTCCTGGAATCTTGGTCACATATAATGACACAATGCGAAGGTTTTCCAATTTTTTGATTTTTTTGAAATTTTTATGCCCGTTTCAAAATGCGGTCAAAACGGCGGGCTTAACCGTTCCTAGCTAGTGGTTGAATCTTGGAAAACTTTTGATGTTTCTCTGTTAAATAGATACTTGTGTACCTAGAAAAGATTTCTGAAAAAAATATAGAGCAAACTATGAGGCAGCTACAGTTCAAATTTTACGCGCTTCCTACTAAATTGGCGGGAATTTGTATTTTTCACCAGAGGTGGATCAAAACTTTTGACACCCAACAATTTTGTCAATCGTGCATTAAATATGTCCTAATATTTTATAAAATTGGTTAGGTCCAATTTTGCAACAAATATATGGTAGGTCCTTCACAAAAAAAACTCATTTTGGGCACTCGGAAAATGGAAAATGTATTTTCCGTGAAAAGAAAATGAAAAGTCCCTTAGGGAACATTGTTTGGAATTCCAAGATGCACCCTTGTGCACAATATCAGATCATTTGAAAAAACTATGCCATCAATGTGGCCATAAGATTGATCATTTGGCTTGAAAGCCATGAATCTTCACGCATGATAGCTCATTTATGGGAACACCTTTTTTAAAATAATTGTTGTATTACAAATTTATTATTTTCCTGGAAACTTGGTCACATAAAATGACACAATGCGAAGGTTTTCCAATTTTTTGATTTTTTTGAATTTTTTATGCCTGTTCAAAATATGGTCAAAACGGCGGGCTTGACCGTTCCTAGCTAGTGGTTGAATCTTGGAAAACTTTTGATATTTCTCTGATCAAATAGATACTTATGTACCGAGAAATGATATTTGGAATAAAAGAGCAAACTATGAGGCATCTGCATTTCAAATTTGACCCGCTTCCTACTGAATCG
>NW_025245405.1:0-2637 GCF_018294505.1 Triticum aestivum
CTCAGACCCACGACACTTGCTATTTAGGGTTTCCTCTACCGCTCGGCGGCCCTCGACGACCCTCGTTCCCGATAAAAAAAGAGGAAGAAGAAGAAAAAAAAGAGGAGAAGAAAGAATAGAGGAGTTCTTACTCGTCTATTCTTTCTTCTCCTCTTTTTTTCTTCTTCCTCTTCTTTTTTTATCCTTGAAGCGTTGTCGAGGCCACTCCAAACCCTAGAGAAGCAGCATCGAGGACACCCCAAATCCTAGAGAAGCAGCGTTGAGGCCACTAATTAATATTAGTTCTACGTTTGCCACTAATATATCCATCTGTCATGTTTGAATAATAATTGCCATGTTGTAAATATTTGTAGAAACTAGGGACACCGCCCGAGACGAAGTACAAGAAGAGTTGTTGGGGGACATAATCGCACGAGGAAGTGATGCCGTCTTCTCGTTGTCTCTCAATGACAGCGATGGTCTGGAAGCAGCTGGCTATGATTATGATGGCTCCGTTGACCTAATGCCGGTGCAAGAAGGAGACCGTGAGGATGGCTCCAGTGACACAATGCCGATGCAAGAAGGAGACCGTGATGACATCTCCGGTGACCGAACCAAGTCCGGCCAGGTATATATATTAGTTAAGCTTCTGCTGACTAGCTAATTGATGCATTTGTTTTGCTATGTACACATATAAATTAAGTCTTTGTTCTTTTTTCTAGCCCTCCGGATCGAGCAAACTTTGGTAAAGAGACGAGGCCCGAAGAAAAAGTTGAGCTCGGATGAAAAGTTTGAGATCATAGCAATCATGCCCAACGCCAGCCGATTGAACCCCTCCGGACAAAGAGCGCATTTGTTGCTTAGTGCGGGGTTTTGGTTAGGGACAAGATCCCGATCAACATCCAACAATGCTTAAAACCGGCTACAGAAGACCCTGAGGTGTCTTATGTCAATGATATGCAGAAAAATGATCTTTGGACTGAGCTAAAGTCAAATTTCACCCTACTGCCAGAGGATGATCCGGAGAAGCCAGTTAAAGAGCAATTAATCAAGTCTTTTGCTCTTAAGAGGATGGCAGAACTATTCAGGAGGTGGAAGAAAGAGCTGAATAAGTTTGTCGAAAATAAAGAGACACCAGAATTCAAGGGCAGATATGAGAAGATCAGAGATCACTGGCCCGCATTTGTGGCCCACAAGACATCGGAAAAGAGTAAGAAGATGTCGGCGACAAACAAGCAAAATGCTGCGAAGAAGAAGCATCACCATCGCACGGGGTCAGGTGGCTACCTCGCAGCCCGGCCTAAGTGGCACTACAAGAAACTTGGTAATCCATGACAGATTTTGGATGACGTCTTCGAAAACTGTCATGAATGTGCTAGTACAGCCCCGCAAGCCCGCTGATGTTGGGGAACGTAGCAATAATTCAAAATTTTCCTACGTGTTACCAAGATCAATCTATGGAGTCATCTAGCAATGAGGGAGGAGTGGATCTACATACCCTTGCAGATCGCGCGCGGAAGCGTTCAAGGGAACGGGGTTGATGGAGTTGTACGCGTCGTGATCCAAATCACCGATGATCCTAGCGCCGAACAGACGGCACCTCCGCGTTCAACACACGTACGCAGCAGCGACGTCTCCTCCTTCTTGATCCAGCAAGGGGGGAGGAGAGGTTGATGGAGATCCAGCAGCACGACGGCGTGGTGGTGGAAGTAGCGGGATTCCAACAGGGCTTCGCCAAGCGCTGCGGGAGGAGGGAGATGTGTCACGGGAGGGAGAGGGAGGCGCCAGGGCTTAGGTGGGGTTGCCCTCCCTTCCCCCACTATATATAGGGCCAAGGGAGAGGGGGGGCGCAGCCTTGGCCCTTCCTCCAAGGAAGGGTGCGGCTAGGGAGGAGTCCCTCCTCCCCAAGGCACCTAGGAGGTACCTTCCCCCTTTAGGACTCTTCCTTTCCTTATCTCTTGGCGCATGGGCCTCTTGGGGCTGGTGCCCTTGACCCATAGAGGCCAAGGCGCACACCCCTACAGCCCATGTGGCCCCCGGGGCAGGTGGCCCCACCCGGTGGACCCTCGGGACCCTTCCGGTGGTCTCGGTACAATACCGGTGACCCCGAAACTTGTCCCGATGGCCGAAATAGCACTTCCTATATATAATTCTTTACCTCCGGACCATTCCGGGACTCCTCGTGACGTCCGAGATCTCATCCGGGACTCCGAACAACATTCAGGTTACCGCATACTAATATCTCTATAACCCTAGCGTCACCGAACCTTAAGTGTGTAGACCCTACGGGTTCGGGAGACACGTAGACATGACCGAGACGACTCTCCGGCCAATAACCAACAGCGGGATCTAGATACCCATGTTGGCTCCCACATGCTCCTCGATGATCTCATCGGATGAACCACGATGTCAAGGACTTAATCAATCCCGTATGCAATTCCCTTTGTCCATCGGTACGATACTTGCCCGAGATTCGATCGTCGGTATCCCGATACCTTGTTCAATCTCGTTACCGGCAAGTCTCTTTTACTCGTTCCGTAACACATCATCCCGTGATCAACTCCTTGATCACACTGTGCACATTATGATGATGTCCTACCGAGTGGGCCCAGAGATACCTCTCTGCTTACACGGAGTGACAAATCCCAGTCTCGATTC
>NW_025245406.1:0-2637 GCF_018294505.1 Triticum aestivum
GCCCTCGCCCGCCTTCACCGGTGTGCAGTACCCTCCATACAACTACTCGACGCCCGCGTACGCGTCCTCCCCGACGCCCACTCTCCGTCGTTGCGCGCTGCCCTTCTCGCACCTTTGCGACGTCGACGAGACCGAGGCCGACATGGACGACATCATCGCGGAAGGTTCGGCCGCGGCCGCCGCGTCTCCCGGGTTCACCGCGGATGAGACGGTGGATCTCAGCGGCGGCATGGACGGCGAGCTCGGCTACGTCTATAGCGACGAGGAGCAGGAGGAGCAGGAGGAGGAGGACGAGGGGGAGGAGGAGGAGGAGGAGGAGGAGCCGGCGACTATTCCGGCGAGGAGGCGCAAGAAGAAGAAGCGGACGGCCAGGTCAGGCGAGCCGCGCATCAAGTGGGCGTCCAAGGAGGAGGAATGCCTCGCCGAAGCATGGAAAATCGTCTGCCTCGACCCGACCACCGGCACGAACCAGAGCATCGAGACGTACTGGGAGCGCATCAAGGCCGAGTTCGACGAGCGCAAACTTGTCGACCCCTACTTCAAAGGCATCTACATGCAGCGCGGGTCGAAGGCGATGGCGAACCATTGGGGGCGTATCCAGGGGGCGTGCAACAAATGGCATGGGGTCGTCGAGGAGGTCGCCGCTCACCCAGAGAGCGGCGCCAGCATTGAGGATCAGGTATGCCACGCCGGTCTCCCGCCTCCCTTCGCCGTGTACGCCCGCAAACTGTTTGTTCGTCCGCGCAGTTGCTGCGCATGTTCGGCCTGTATTGGCAGAGCAACAACAACGCCGAGTTCAAGTACCTCCACATTTACAAGCACATTGACAAGTGCGAGAAGTGGGCGGAAGTCCGGCGCACCCTCGACAAGGCCAAAGAGACCTACAAGCCGGACGCGCCGACCCCGGGCGCATCAGAAGGGCCACCGGACGGCAACAAAGGTGCCAAGAAAGGGAAGCACGCCGATGTGGCCACCGATCACGTGCAGGAGTCCATCCAGCACTGCCTCACCGATGCACAGGTCTGGGCCGCCCTTCGTGAAGAGAAGACCGAGGCGCGGTGGTCGGCGTTGATGTCGAGCAGCGCCGTCAAGCTCGACCTACTCCGGACCAACGTCGTCACGAAGAAGAGGAACACCGACCTGGCTTTCCTACTGGGTGGGGCGGACATGCTCCAGAGTACCGACGAGGCGGTCAAGGCGTGGTACTTGGCGGAGCGTGGCCTCATCATGAACCAGCTTCCCTCGACGATGCCGCCCACGCCCATGACGACGCTGCCCACGCCCACGACGACGCCGCCCACGCCCACGCACACGCCGACGCCGCCGCCAAGCCCGAGCGATTATGCCGCCGACACTGCCCGCAGCACAGAAGCCACGCCGACACCGCCAAGCACAGAGACCCCGTCAAGCCCGCGCACGCCGACTCCACCGACGCCGGAGGCCGACCTCGCCGCCTAATGCGCGCTTCCGTCCTTTCTATTTTTTCTATGCCAAACTTTTCATCCGATCGCCGATCTACTGGCCGCTTGATCGCCGGCCTGTGGCGTCTATTTTGTGCGCGGGAATGAGACTACGTTTGAATTTGCCGTGGCTGGGGGGCGGCGCCTGGGGGCGTGGCTAGGAGCTATGCCGCCCCCATGGGCCGATCTAGAGCCGGTTCGCCCCCAGGCCGCCCTTTTTCGGCGCCCTGGGGGGCTGAACGGCTGGAGATGCTCTAATATGCTGAACTACTGCACTTATTTCGACCTCTGTGCAACGGGTGGGATGGGGGGGCTAACCAGGAGAAATCCATGGCTGGTCGCGGTGGCGGCACGCCGTTATTCCTCCCATTTGTCAGGTCAGCCTCCCTCCACCCACCATCATCTAGCCTCCCAGGTGAAAGCGCTTGATGGGCGGTGGCGGTGCTCTCGGTGCCGTTCTCTTTCTTGCAGGCGAAGCCTTTGCGAGTTGTTTGGTTAGTGTGCGTTGTTGGGGTGCATTTGGTGGCGGCCGTGATGTGTCCTCTTCGTCCAAGCTTGATGATATCCCTCCTCTGCGGTCAGGCCGTGGCAGTTCTGCTTGGGGGGAGCTTTGGCGGCTCGTCGGCTGCCCGTGGATCCTCTCTATGTGGCCATCTTCCGGCCACAACCATTGTTGTTCTAGGTGGAACATCTCCATCTTCCGACGGTGCGGTGCTTATCGAGCTAGGCGAGGCGATGAGGATGTTGTATCCTCCTTCGGAGATGGAATTGAATAGTTGCGCTGTGCTGGGATCCGTAGTTGTTTGGTGATCACATTCCCTGTTGATGTCGGGCATCCCTTCTCCTCTGTGCCAGCATGGTCCTAGTTCCCTAGTGCTTCGTTCTAGGAGGAGGGCCTCGATGTCTTTAGCTACGTGCTTCTCTGATTTATCATTCTAGTTTGTAGCTTTTGAGGCTCTGTTAGCTGCTTGCTAGCGCCTATGTATCTTACCGTGTTGTATTTCCTTTCTTCGGTTCCATGTGATCTATAATCCAGTCCCATTTCGGGGTGGTTGATGTATTTTCTCTTAAAAATGTATGTAATATGCTTCAACTATATTGTACCATTGTGTAAGTTGTTATATTTTGAGAAAAGCTTTCGTCCTGCTTTATAAATAAAACTACTAGCAAGTTGTTG
>NW_025245407.1:0-2636 GCF_018294505.1 Triticum aestivum
GTCACTAGTATGCCTCTACTTGACTAGCTCATTAATCAAAGATGGTTGTGTTTCCTAACCATAGAC
Source organism: Triticum aestivum (assembly GCF_018294505.1). Taxonomy (NCBI): domain Eukaryota; kingdom Viridiplantae; phylum Streptophyta; class Magnoliopsida; order Poales; family Poaceae; genus Triticum; species Triticum aestivum. The sequence goes on from NW_025245407.1 coordinate 67, forward strand.
AGGTGTTGTCATTTGATTAACAGGATCACATCATTAGAAGAATGATGTGATTGACTTGACCCATTCTGTTAGCTTAGCAGTTGATCGTTTAGTATGTTGCTATTTCTTTCTTCATGACTTATACAAAGTTCCTACAACTATGAGATTATGCAACCCCGTTTACCGGAGGAACATTTTGTGTGCTGCCAAACGTCACAACTAACTGGGTGATTATAAAGGAGCTCTACAGGTGTCTCCAAAGGTACATGTTGAGTTGGCGTATTTTGAGATTAGGTTTTGTCACTCCGATTGTCGGAGAGGTATCTCTGTGCCCTCTCGGTCATACACATCACTATAAGCCTTGCAAGCAATGTAGCTAATGAGTTAGTTACGGAATGATGTATTACGTAAAGAGTAAAGAGACTTGCCGGTAACGAGATTGAACTAGGTATTGGATACCGACGATCGAATCTCGGGTAAGTAACATACCGATGACAAAGGGAACAACGTATGTTTTTATGCGGTTTGACCGATAAAGATCTTCGTAGAATATGTAGGAGCCAATATGAGCATCCAGGTTCCGCTATTGGTTATCGACCGGAAATAGTTCTAGGTCATGTCTACATAGTTCTCGAACCAGTAGGGTCCGCACGCTTAACATTACGATGACAGTTATATTATGAGTTTATAGTGTTTGATGTACCAAAGGTTGTTCGGAGTCCCGGATGTGATCACGGACATGATGAGGAGTCTCGAAATGGTCGAGACATAAAGATTGATATATTGGAAGCCTATATTTGGATATCGGAATCGTTCCGGGTGAAATCGGGATTTTACCGGAGTACCGGGGGGTTACCGGAATCCCCCTGGGGGATAATGGCCCTACATGGGCCCTAAGGGAGAAGAGGAGGGCCGGCTAGGGCAGGCCGCGCGCCCCCTCCCCCTAGTCCGAATAGGACAAGGAAGGGGGGCGGCGCCCCCCTTTCCTCTTTCCCCCTTCCCCCTTCCTTCTCCAACAAGGCAAGAGGGGGGAGTCCTACTCCCGGTGGGAGTAGGACTCCTCCAGGCGCACCCCTAGGGGCCGGCCGCACCTCCCCCTCCCTCCTTTATATATGGGGGCAGGGGTGCACCCCATGACACACAAGTTGATCTTCGTGATCATTCCTTAGCCGTGTGCGGTGCCCCCCTCCACCATATTCCACCTCGGTCATATCGTAGCGGTGCTTAGGCGAAGCCCTGCATTGGTAGAACATCATCACCATCACCACGCCTTCGTGCTGATGGAACTCTTCCCCGACACCCTGCTGGATCGGAGTCCGGGGATCGTCATCGAGCTGAACGTGTGCTGAACTCGGAGGTGCCGTACGTTCGGTACTTGGATCGGTCGGATCGTGAAGATGTACGACTACATCAACCGCGTTGTTCTAACGCTTCCACTCTCGGTCTATGAGGGTACGTGGACAACACTCTCCACTCTCGTTGCTATGCATAACCATGATCCTTGCGTGTGCGTAGGAATTTTTTTGAAATTACTACGTTCCCCAACAGTGGCATCCGAGCCAGGTCTTATGCGTAGATGTCATATGCACGAGTAGAACACAAGTGAGTTGTGGGCGATACAAGTCATACTGCTTACCAGCATGTCATACTTTGGTTCAGCGGTATTGTGAGATGAAGCGGCCCGGACCGACATTATGCGTACGCTTACACGAGACTGGTTTCACCGTTACGAGCACTCGTTGCTTAAAGGTGACTGGCGTGTGTCTGTCTCTCTCACTTTAGTTGAACCGAGTGTGGCTACGCCCGGTCCTTGTGAAGGTTAAAACAACACTAAGTTGATGAAATATCATTGTGGTTTTGATGTGTAGGTAAGAATGGTTTTTGCTCAGCTCGTAGCAGCCACGTAAAATTTGCAACAACAAAGTAGAGGACGTCTAACTTGTTTTTGCAGGGCATGTTGTGATGTGATATGGTCAAGACGTGATGCTATATTTTATTGTATGAGATGATCATGTTTTGTAACCGAAGTTATGGGCAACTGGCAGGAGCCATATGGTTGTCGCTTTATTGTATGAAATGCAAACGCCCTGTAATTGCTTTACTTTATCACTAAGCGGTAGCGATAGTCGTAGAAGCAATAAATGGCGTAAACAACAACGATGCTACGATGGAGATCAAGGTGTCGCGCCGATGACGACGGTGATCACGACGGTGCTTCAGAGATGGAGATCACAAGCACAGGATGATGATGGCCATATCATATCACTTATATTGATTGCATGTGATGTTTATCCTTTATGCATCTTATCTTGCTTTGATTGATGGTAGCATTTTAATGATCTCTCACTAAATTATCAAGAAGTGTCCCTGAGTATGCACCGTTGCCAAAGTTCTTCGTGCTGAGACACCACGTGATGATCGGGTGTGATATGTTCTACGTTCAAATACAACGGGTGCAAAATAGTTGCACACACGGAATACTCAGGTTAAACTTGACGAGCCTAGCATATACAGATATGGCCTCGGAACATGGAGACCGAAAGGTCGAACGTGAATCATATAGTAGATATGATCAACATAGTGATGTTCAC
>NW_025245408.1:0-2636 GCF_018294505.1 Triticum aestivum
GATGATAAAACAAATCATCGAGGTCAAGGATGGTATTTCTCATCCAGAATTCGATAGATATCTTGGAAGAGCTCAGAATGTTGATGATGTTCACGACACATTTGTAGCGAGGATTTATGAAGAGGTAATCGATCGGTGATGACATCAAGTCAAAGGAATGATGAAGCGAAAAGTTATTGGAACCAGGGGTACGACACAAACTCGAAATCAAGCTTGCTGTCCAAGGCGAAATGATATGACGAGGAAAATCGACGTAAGCTTAGCTCAGCGTCGAAGGTGGTGCTCCGGGAATAAAGACCAGGTAGCACAGTTAAAATCAGCACGATAATAACATAGCCGAGCAGGCTAGGGATGACGTGATCGAGTACGAACTCGTAAACAAGGGAGATTATTAAGAGTTGTTTAACCATGATGCGGACTCGATTCAGTTATCGATGTCCTTGAGTGTTTAATAACTCGGAGCCCGTGAAAAATTGGAATCCATGAGAATGTAATACTTGATGGAGAACTCATAAGAAGTTATGCAGTTCCGTGATAATCTCGAGATACCGGGGGGTAATACTCGACGACAAACCAAAGTAGAGGTTGGACTGGGGTATTGCTCTTACAGAAGACAAGTGCTTAAACTTGTACGAGAAATGGTATTTAAAGGAGAACATGGTCGGAACGACGTCCACGGATACCAGATGAACTTATTACAAGGGGACAATTATTTTAAGAGAAGCTTCCATGATAAGGTATACATCGTGTCCATGGGCATGAACACAAAGTTCAAGGTCGACTCCCACTTCTTCAATGCATAACCTTTCATTCACTTCTCGCGTTTGATGAAGTTGCAGTGTGGAAAAAATTTATCTGGCAAAATACCAGAAGAGTATGACTCATGAAAACTTTCGAGTTCACACGTATTATGAAAGGCATAGGTTCAACCCATCAAGGCATCTTAGGAACATATACCACAAACTTCGGAGTAATTATTACAAGCTCGAAAGAAGAGCATTGTTCAAAATCAGATGATACAATTTACCAAAGGCATTATATACCCATGGAAAGGCTCACAAGGTTATTCAATAGGAAGGACACTGTCGGATAAAATCCAACAAAGGAACCGATGGTCCACAAGGGATCTGATGTGAGCATCGGTACTCAACCAGAGGAAGAAGAATGCCAGGAGATCTGATTATAGAAACAACTGACTAACTCAAAGTTCAAATGCAAAAGAATTATGATTTCCAACTCAGGGGGGTAAGAAGCAACGCTCTGATCAAGGATGGATAAGTTGAGTGGGCTTAGGGGTACAATCGATGGCAATTTGATAGGTTGAGATCCAGCTCACGTTTAAAATGACGTCTGAGCCGGAAGAATGAATTCTAGGATATGATTGAGGATTGCGAGCATTCGCAACAAATTGAATCAACGGACTCAAAATGATAATGACAAGAGATGCCAATAAGATTACGAGACTTATGGGATTAACCATAATGCAAGCAAACAAGAATTTCAAGAGCAATAGGCTCCTGAGGATTTTTGGAAGATCGAATAGTATTTTGAAGACTATTGTGGAATACTTGAATCAACTGGGGATGACCGGATACTCGGTAAGTGCGAGAATTTTCCGTAGGGGTATTCAGGTGACAAAGAACAGCAAGGCAGTAAGCTCAAAGGATTCTCGGAACAACAGAGAGAATTTCGGGGTATCTTGTAATAACAAGATCAACTGGGAAACATTGTATGAGTGGCGAGTATACGTGGTTATCCATAGGAGTTTATCGATGAAAGGGAATTGCAAAAGCGATGAACACAAGTTCTCGGGTTATCAGCGGAGAGTATCTTCAGGGTCTTCACGTGCAGCAGACGATCATCAGTAAATAAGGGGCTCTCCGGGTGAAAGTGATAACGAGATCCTAATGTTAGATTTAGTAAAATCATTTAACCCGAATAGAAGAGAGATCAGAGTCCCAGAGTAAAGGTCGAGGAGTAAAAGATCCTAGTACCACCCAATGGCGATGTGGGCCCGTAAGCCGCACAGCCATGTTAGTAAAAATTTTGCAATGTCTAGACTCGACTTCGGCCAAGGAGTGTGGAAGGGGGGTTCCTACAGGCAGTCGGCTCTGATACCAACTTGTGACGCCCCCGATTTGACCGTACACTAATCATGCACGCAAATGTGTACGATCACGATCAGGGACTCACGGGAAGATATCACAACACAACTCTACAACATAAATAAGTCATACAAGCATCATAATACAAGCCAGGGGCCTCGAGGGCTCGAATACAAGTGCTCGATCATAGACGAGTCAGCGGAAGCAACAATATCTGAGTACAGACATAAGTTAAACAAGTTTGCCTTAAGAAGGCTAGCACAAAAGTAGCAACGATCGAAAAGGCAAGGCCTCCTGCCTGGGACCTCCTAACTACTCCTGGTCGTCGTCAGCGGCCTGCACGTAGTAGTAGGCACCTCCAGTGTCGTGGGTGTCGTCGTCGACGGTGACGTCTGGCTCCTGAACTCCAGCATCTGGTTGCGATAACCGGATAGAAAGGAAAAGGGGGAAAAGAGGGAGAGAAGCAATCGTGAGTACTCATCCAAAGTACTCGCAAGCAAGGAGCTATACTACATATGCATGGGTATATGT
>NW_025245409.1:0-2636 GCF_018294505.1 Triticum aestivum
GCACTCTTACCTTTTCGTAATTTGCTAGCATCTATGGTACCGTGCATTGCCCTTTCTCACATCGAGAGTCGGTGCAAACTTTGCCGGTGCATCCAAACCCCGTGATATGATACGCTCTATCACACACAAGCCTTATTATATCTTCCTTAAAACAACGACCATACCTACCTATTATGGCTTTTCCATGGCCATTCCGAGATATATTGCCATGCAACTTCCACCACTTCCGTTTGATGACTTGAGCATTCATTGTCATATTGCTTTGCATGATCATATAGATGACATAGTAGTTATGGCTCAGCCACCGTTCATCATTTTTCATACATGTTACGCTAGATCATTGCACATCCTGATTCATTGCCAGAGGCATTCATATAGAGTCATACTTTGTCATAGGTATCGAGTTGTAATTTTTATTTTCTTTTGAGTTATAAGTAAATAGAAGTGTGATGATCATCATTATTCATTTTTAGAGCAGTGCCCTAGTGAGGAAAGGATGATGGAGACTATGATTCCCCCACAAGTCGGGATGAGACTCCGGACAATGAGAGAGAAAAAAGAAAAAAGAAAAAAAGGAAAAGAAAGAAAAAGAAAAAATAAACAAAGAGAGAAGGGGCATTGTTAGTATCTTTACCACACTTGTGCTTCAAAGTAGCACCATGTTTTTCATTTGGAGAGTCTCCTATGTTGTCACTTTCATATACTAGTTAGAATATTTCATTATAGGATTAGATGCACACCCACTTAGTTTTCATATTGAGCTTTCATACACTTATAGCTCTTAGTGCATTTGTTGCATGGCAATCCCTACTCCTCACGTTGACATCGATTGATGGGCATCTCCATAGCCCGTTGGTTAGCCGCGTCGATGTGAGACTTTCTTACCTTTTGTCTTCTTTATATTTACCCCTATCATCATACTCTATTCCACCTATAGTGCTATATCCATGGCTTGCGCTCATGTATTGTGTGAGGGTTGAAAAAGTTGAAGCGCGTTAAAAAGTATGAACTAATTGCTCAGCTTGTCATCGGGGTTGTGCATGATAAATACTTTGTGTTAAGAAGATAGAGCATGACAAGACTATATGATTTTGTAGGGATAACTTTCTTTAGCGTTGTTATTTTGAAAGACATGATTGTTTATTGGGATGCCTGAGTATTGATGTCTTTATGTCAAATTATAGACTATTGCTTTGAATCACTTATGTCTTAATATTCATGCCATGACTAGACATATGATGAAGTTTATGCTAGGTAGCATTCCACATCAAAAATTATCTTTTTTATCATTTACCTGCTCGAGGACGAGCATGAATTAAACTTGGGGATGCTGATACGTCTCTGTTGTATCTTTAATTTTTTATTGTTTCATGCCAATATTATACAACTTTTACATACTTTTGGCAACTTTTTATATGATTTATTGGACTAACCTATTGATCCAGTGCCAAGTGCTAGTTCCTGTTTTCTGCATGTTTTTTGTATCGCAGAGTATCCATATCAAACGAAGTCCAAATGCAACAGAATTTTACAGAGAATTGTTTTGGAATATATGTGATTTTTGGGAGTTGGAATCACTGCAAACGGAGGCCCACACAGCCCACAAGACACCAGGGTGCGCCAGAGGCCCCTGGCGCACGGTGGTGGGTTGTGCCCACCTCATATGTCGGTTGGATCTCTACTTTGGGCGCAAGGAAGCTTATATCCGGAAAAAATCGTGTTAAAATCTCAGCGCAATCGAAGTTACAGATCTCCGGGAATATAAGAAACGGTTTTCGGCCAGATCTGGGGAACGCGAAACAGAAGAGAACAGAGAGGGAGACCCAGTCTTGGAGGGGCTCCCGCCCCTCCGCCACCATGGAGACCAAGGACCAGAGGGGAAACCCTTCTCCCACCTAGGGAGGAGGCCAAGGAAGAAGAAGAAGGAGGGGATTCTGCCCCCCTCGCTTCCAGTGCCACCGGAGTGCCACCGGGGCAATGATCGAGACGGTGATCTACATCAACAATCTTGCTACCATCAACACCAACTCTCTCCCCCTCTATGCACCGGTGTAACACCTCTTCTCCCTGCTGTAATCTCTACTTAAACATGGTGCTCAACTCCACATATTATTTCCCAATGATCTATGGTTATCCTATGATGTTTGAGTAGATCCGTTTTGTCCTGTGGGTTAATCGTGATCTTGGTTGGTATGATTGTATATTTTATTTATGGTGTTATCCTACTATGCTCTCTGTCTCGCACAAACATGAGGGGCCCCCGCTATAGGGTGTTGCAATATGTTCATGGTTTGCTTACGGTGGGTTGCGAGAGTGACAGAAACTTAAACCCGAGTAGGTGGGGTATGACGTATAGGAATAAAGAGGACTTGATACTTAATGCTATGGTTGGGTTTCACAACCTTAATGATCTTTAGTAGTTGCGGATGCTTGCTAGAGTTCCAATCATAAGTGCATATGATCCAAGTAGAGAAAGTATGTTAACTCATGCCTCTCCCTCATGTAAAATTGCAAGAATGATTATCGGTACTTGTTGTCGATTGCCTAGGGACAAATAACTTTCTTGTTGACAAAAGCTCTCTACTAAAACTAACTTAGTCATGTCTTTATCTAAACAGCCCCTAGATTTTATTTGC
>NW_025245410.1:0-2636 GCF_018294505.1 Triticum aestivum
GATTTGGAGGAAATTAAGAAGCAGATCAAGGAGTTACTGGATAAAGGCTATATTCGCCCAAGTTCGTCACCTTGGGGATCACCAGTACTTCTAGTGGAGAAGAAAGATGGATCGCTGAGGATGGTTGTTGATTACCGTGGATTGAATGAAGTAACCATCAAAAACAAGTACCCGCTGCCGATGATCAATGATTTGTTTGACCGCCTACAAGGAGCTAAAGTATTTTCCAAGATCGATCTACGATCAGGATACCATCAGTTAAAGATTCGAGAGCAGGATATACCTAAGACGGCTTTTACCACCAGATATGGATTGTATGAGTATACCGCTATGTCATTTGGTCTGACTAACGCACCTGCCTATTTCATGAACCTGATGAACAAAGTGTTTATGGAGTTTTGGATAAGTTCGTCGTGGTGTTCATTGATGATATTTTAGTCTTTTCCAAGAATGAGGAAGAGCATGAGGAGCATTTGCGATTGGTACTTGAGAAGCTCAGAGAACATCAGTTATACGCCAAGTTCAGCAAGTGTGAATTTTGGCTGAAGGAAGTTGGATTCCTTGGACATGTTATTTCTGGAGAAGGAATAGCAGTAGACCCTGCCAAGGTTGATACAGTGACAAGTTGGGAATCACCCACGACAGTTGGAGAAATCCGGAGTTTTCTTGGACTTGCAGGATACTACCGGAGATTCATCGAGAATTTCTCGAAGATTGCTAAGCCCATGACTGAGCTATTGACGAAGGACACCAAATTCAATTGGACTGAGGAATGTGAAGCTAGTTTCCAGGAGTTGAAGAAACGATTGGTTACATCACCAGTGTTGATTCTACCAGATCAACGCAAGGGCTATGAAGTTTATTGCGACGCTTCTCGTCGAGGACTTGGAGCAGTGCTTATGCAGGAAGGAAGAGTTGTGTCATATGCTTCACGACAACTTAAACCCCATGAGAAAAATTATGCTACACATGATTTGGAGTTAGCAGCCGTGGTGCATGCGTTGAAGACATGGAGACATTTCCTCATCGGAAACCATTGTGAGGTGTATACGGATCACAAGAGTTTGAAGTATATTTTCACGGAGAAGGAGTTAAACCTCAGACAGAGGAGATGGTTGGAGCTCATAAAGGACTATGATATGAGATTGCATTATCACCCAGGGAAGGCTAACGTAGTAGCAGACGCGTTGAGCCGCAAGAGTCATGTCAACACCCTCATGACAGGAGAGTTACCTCAGGAGTTAGCCGAGGACCTTCGCGAACTATGTTTGGAAATAGTCCCCAGAGGCTATTTAGCGACATTGGAGATTCAGTCTACCTTGATGGAAAGGATCAGAGAAGCTCAGAAGACAGACAAGGAGATTGACGAGATAAAGGAGAAGATGAGCAAAGGAAAAGCCAAGGGATTTCGTGAGGATGAACACGATACCTTATGGTTTGAGGACCGCGTTTATGTGCCAAATGATCCGGAAATCAGGAAGTTGATTTTGCAAGAAGCCCATGATTCACCGTACTCGATTCACCCAGGGAATACCAAGATGTATTTGGATCTGAAGAATACTTTCTGGTGGACCAGAATGAAGAAGGATATTGCGGAGTATGTAGCAGTTTGTGATGTATGTCAGAGAGTGAAGGCAGAGCATCAGAAGCCAGCAGGATTGCTACAACCATTGCCGATACCCGAATGGAAGTGGGATAAAATACGCATGGATTTTATCATAGGATTACCCAGGACTCGTTCAGGCTATGACTCAATATGGGTTGTAGTCGACCGTTTGACGAAACTGGCTCATTTCATTCCAGTGAAGACCACTTACACCAGTGCTAAGTTGGCAAAGATATACATGACCAGGATCGTATGTTTGCATGGAGTTCCGAGGACCATTGTATCAGACAGAGGAACCCAGTTTACCTCGAAGTTTTGGAAGCAGTTACATGAAACATTGGGAACCAGGCTAGAATTTAGTACAGCTTTTCACCCACAGACAGATGGACAGACCGAGAGAGTCAACCAGATTTTGGAGGACATGTTGAGAGCCTGTGCACTAGATTATGGATCTAGTTGGGACGACAATTTGCCATATGCGGAGTTTTCTTATAACAACAGTTATCAAACCAGTTTGAAGATGGCCCCTTTCGAAGCTTTGTACGGAAGGAGGTGTAGAACACCGTTGTTATGGGACGAAGTTGGAGACCGTCAGTTGTTTGGACCAGATTTGATTAAGGAGTCTGAACAGAAAGTGAGGTTGATTCGCGATAGGCTCAAAGTAGCCCAGTCCAGGCAGAAGAGTTATGCTGATTCTAAACGAAAGGAGACAGTTCACGAAGTCGGAGACAGAGTTTATCTTCGAGTATCACCACTTCGAGGAGTGAAGCGCTTTGGAGTTAAGGGAAAGTTAGCACCCCGTTTTATCAGACCATACAGAGTTTTGGAACGTATGGGAGAGGTTGCCTACAGGCTGGAATTGCCCGAAGGATTGTCTGGAGTTCATGATGTATTTCACGTTTCCCAGTTGAAGAAGTGCCACACAGAGATGGCTGAGATACCACTGAGAGATACTGTGCCGCTGGAAGCGATTGAGCTGGAAAGTGATTTGACCTATGAGGAGAAACCAGTTAAGATTCTTGAGTATGCC
>NW_025245411.1:0-2636 GCF_018294505.1 Triticum aestivum
CATCTGCACTTAGACCAAACAATACATTCTTTTCGTCATCTGCAAAGTGCCTCCACTTTCTCTCGATTTTTCTCCACTGCGACCCGTCAGCGGGTACTCTCAACTTCCCGTCTTTCTTACGGTCTTCTGTGTGCCATCGCATCAACTCGTCATGCTCTTTGTTTTGTAACAAATGTTTGAACCGTGGTATTATAGGAGCATACCACATCACCTTGACATAAATCTTCTTTCTGTGGCGCTCGTCCTCAATATCACCAGGGTCATCACGGCTGATCTTATAGCGCATTGCCCCGCATACCGGACATGCATTCAAATCCTCGTACTCACCGCGATAGAGGATGCAGTCATTAGGCCATGCATGTATCTTCTGCACCTGTAATCCTAGAGGGCAGATAGCATTTTTTGCTTCATACGTACCGTCGGACAATTCACTGTCCTTTGGAAGCATCTTCTTTAACATTATTAGCAACTTTTCGAATTCCTTGTCAGATACACCATTCTCTGCCTTGCATTGCATCAATTCCAGTGTGGTGCCCAAATTTTTCTTGTCAGCTTCGCAATTTGGGTACAACAATTTCTTGTGATCCTCTAACACGCGCTGCAACTTCAGCCTCTCCTTTTCAGTTGCGCAGTTTCTCTTTGCACCGGCAATGGCCTGACCAAGATCATCAACGGGTTCATCTGATGCCTCTTCTTTAGCTTCTTTCCGCATTGCCGGCTCAGTTTCTTCCCCCATTATTGTACCATCGTATTTAGGAAACCCATGGCTAGGATAGATGTCGTCGTCCTCTTCTTCATCATTGTTTTCCATCATAACCCCTCTTTCTCCGTGTTTGGTCCAAATATTATAGTGGGGCATGAAACCGGACACAAACAGGTGGACATGAATGGTTCTTGACTTGGAGTAATTCCGATCATTCTCACAGCCAGCACATGGATAACACATAAAACCATTCGTCCGCTTGTTTGCCTCATCCGCAAGCAGAAAAGTATATATGCATTGATGAACTGGGGAGAGCATCCGTCATCGTACATCCATTGCCGGCTCATCTTCATTACACGGCACCAAAATACCAAATTAATACAAGTACATACATAAATTTGATACACACTTATTCTCACAAAACAACATACAAACTCTCTAGCTAAAGCATTTAAATGCAAAACAAATGCAATCAAGATCACAACTAAGGTAACAATTGATCCAACAGCATAATGATACCAAGCCTCACTATCAATGGCATATTTTCTAATCATTCTAATCTTCAAGCGCATTTTCTCCATCTTGATCTTGTGATTATCGACGACATCGACAACATACAACTCCACTTTCATCTTCTCTTCTTCGATTCTTTTCAGTTTTTCTTTCAAATACTCGTTTTCTTTTTGAACTAAATTTAACCTGTCGACAAGACGGTCGGTTGGAATTTCCGGTTCACATACCTCCTAGATAAAAATATTTATGTCAACTTGATGGGCATAATTTGTCATAAACACAAAATGCAACAAATAGTTATAAATGAGAATATACCACATCGGAACCATAAACCGGAAGGGGGCCGACGGAGACGGATATCAAAACCATGCCACTATGTATAACAAACAACGTACGGGTAAGAAAATTATACAAGTAACTATATATCTAAATCACATAAATATGATTTTTTTATAAAAAAGATAAGAACAAGAGGTTCACCAAGGTGGTGCTAGCGATGGGACGATGCTGACGATTGACGGTGCTTAGGACGGGGATGGGAAGGCACTAAGGCCCCGTTCGGATCTTGTCCAGCTTCCCAGAATAGCCAGCTTCCCGTGAAGCCAACCGCAGCCAGCTTCCGACGGGAGCAGCAACTTGTTCGGCAAGCCAGCTTCTTGGTCGTACCAGCTCCCAGCGTTGTAGCCCATATATTAGGCCAATTTGGCCTGAGGTTTGGAGCGGGCTGAGAGCCCAAGTGGCTGTGAAAGATGCATGGGCTATAGGCCCAGTCGGATTGGTGAGTGTGGAAGTTATTTTCAGCCCATGGGGCAGGTTCGCTGGTGAATGTTATGTTCGCTCGTCACTATTTCCCTCGTATCGGTTCGATCGACTCACTTGGCAGTGGCATTGCTTTGTAATTTCACTCAACTCCACCTCCCCTGTTTTCTGGGATCTGGAAAAGGCTAGCTTCTCCTTCTCCTCAGTTTTTGCACTACGGCGCCGCCAGCTTCTAGATTTCTTTTTTCTTTTTTTTTCTTTTTTTGAGGATAAAGGGAGCCTTGCATTTCATTTATCCAGGTATACAGTCGGACATGATTACATGTTTCACACTATGTGGCACATCAGCTAAGAAAAGGAAATCACCCTGGATTCTAGCATACGTAGCTAACTCATGTGCGGCCACATTGCACTCCCTATAAGTTTTGGTCACATTACAAGACTCAAAACCTCTCATCAATCTCTTTGACTCCTCATAGCTTGCCCACCACCTGGTTCTGCTAATGTTGCCGTCGAAAACTGCAGACACCACGGCAGAGCAGTCAGATTCCACCAGAATATGGTTTAGTGACAAATTGCTAGCTTGTCTTAGTCCAAAGGACAGTGCCCAAGCTTCAGATTCATCCGCATCCGTGCAACCCTGAAAACGACAGCCTGCCGA
>NW_025245412.1:0-2636 GCF_018294505.1 Triticum aestivum
GATGTTTAATATTTTTGGCAAGGGTTTTGATCCAAACCAAAAATGATGAACATTTTAAAAGGATTTATTTTTGGGACTTTGAATTTAAATCATTACTTATTTGCATTTGGGCATTTAAATACTATAAAATATTTTAAATGCTCAAATAATCCCAAACTGAAATGTTTACTGTAGGATATATTTCTAACAGTGGTCATGAGCAGTTGCATGATTTTTGGGGTTGATTTAGTATTTTTAATAAAGCCACAAAGCTGCAGAAAAAAATAGAAAACAATAAGTAAAAGACAGAGCAGAGAAAACTTACCCGACGCTTACCTGAGGCCCACCCACCTGGTGGCCCAGCAGAAGCCGGCCCAGCCCACCACTGCAGCCCTCCGTCGTCTTCCTCCCCTCGCCCCGAAGCAGCTGCGTGCTCGCACGCGCACGGCCGCGCGGCCACCTCCTGCTTGCCGACGAGCCCCTGGCCGCGTGGACGACTCCCGCAGGCCGTCCCGATCCCGCTGACCGTTTCGCTCACTCTCCCCCCTCGACCCTCCCTCCTCTGCTCCCTCTCTTCCGCCTGGACCGAACGGAGCCGCCGTCACCGACGAGCTCCCTCGCGGCCACAGCCACCCCCTCGCTCCCTCTCCACACCCCTGAGCTCCGTCCCGACCCCATGAAGCTCCACCACGACGCATGCGACGCCGGGTGCCCTGTAGCCACGCCATCACCGCCATCTTCATCGCCACGGCCGGCAATCGCCGCCGTTCGATTCGCCACCGACAGGACGTCCCCGAGCCCACTCAGCGTCTCGTCCGACTCCCCGTGAGCTCCTCTTCTCTTCCCCTCACTCCCCGCACCTGATTTCGTCCCCTAGCTCCATCTTCCACCACGGCCGTGCCTCGTCGCCGTCGTGGCCAGAGCCACTGTGGCTCGAAGCTGGGCACACCATCGTGCTCCACACCTCACCAGGAGCACGTAGCACGCACCAACGCCTCCCCTAGCGCCCTGCATCGCCTAACCCGCCGTTGGCCGAACTCCGGCCGCCGCTCACGAGCTCGCCGTCGTCGGTACCGGCCACCACAGGCACGGCCACCACCACCATTCGATGCGCACCAGCAAGGGCTCTCCAACGAGCCCAAGCACAGCCTCGCCCGTGCCGTGTAGCGCGTTTCCGGCTCGCGCCGCCGTCTCGGGCCTCGCCGGCGTCATGTCACTGGTGGGTTTGACCCCACTGACCCGGGATTTGACCCTGCTAATTAACCCTGTGACACTGACAGCAGGGCACCACCTGCTAATTAATCCTAGATTAGTTTCTGTTTAGTTTTTAACTAATCCTAGTGGCCCCACGCGTCAGCTTTGACTAAGCTGACGTGGCTGTTGACTGGGCCCACATGTCAGCGACACTAATCAGCCCCAGTCACTGACCAGTGGACCCCACTGGTCAGGTTTGACCTAAACCTGCCCCGTTGACCTGCTGACGTCACTATGAGGTCATGATGACGCAATAATTCCTTTCTGGAATTTAAATAATTCTTAAATGATTTATTATTTTCAGAAAATGCCCTAAACTTCAATAAATCATAGAAAATTAACTGTAACTCCAAATTAAATAAATTATATATGAAAATTATCAGAAAAATTCAAGGAATCCATCTGTACCATTTTCATGCATGTTAGAACAACTTATAGCTGCTGTTTAGCACAAATCAATTAAATGGCATTTGAATAATCACATATGGAGTTTAAATTTGAATCTTGTATTCAAACCAACTTCATTTAATCTGTTGCTAGTTGCATTAGCTCAAAACACATTCATTTTGCCATGTCATGATCATGCATCATATTGTGCATTGCATTGATTGTGTTCCCTTCTATGTTGCCGGTATTTGTCCCCTCTCGATAGACGTGATACCGATGATGTGATCGTTGACACTGACGAAGACTCAATGTTATCTTCAGAAGTGCCAGGCAAGCAAAACCCCCTTGTTCATTCCGATACAATCCTACTCTCTCGCTCCTGCTCTCTTTTACTGCATTAGGACAACATCGATTCATCTATTACTTGCTGCGGTAGCTGAACCCCTTTATCCTCTGCATGACCTGTCATTCCACAGTAATTAGATGAAACCCACTAGCATGAGTAGGAGTTGTTTGAGCCCTGTTGTGCCTACTCCTTCATGTTTGTTTGTCATGCCTGCTACTGCTTAGAGTTGAGTCAGGTCTGATTCATCGGGGATGAATCAGAGGCGTGTGAACATGTCCTACTGTGTGTGAGCTAAGTGTGTGAACACGATTTGGTAAAGGTAGCGATGAGAGGCCATGTAGGAGTACATGGTGGGTTGTCTCATTGCAGCCGTCCTCAGGAACTGAGTTCTGTGTTTGTGATCCATGATTCAGCTACTACCACGCATTGGGCCCGAAACCAATGGACCCTCTCGGCTTCTTAATCACCCTTGTCCTCTGTCCAGGAGTTGCAAGTAGTTTCTGGTGTTTGTAGTATGCTGGAGGCCGTGCGCAGCGCTGACCGTAGGGGTGGGCTGTGATGCGGTAGGCACGTGGCACGGTGTACCGGGCGCCCGTTTGGTGTCTCGGGAACCCTGTTCACATCGTTTGGGGCTGTGAGCGAAACTCCGGCCGGATCTCCTCATGGATGG
>NW_025245413.1:0-1554 GCF_018294505.1 Triticum aestivum
AAAAATATTGCATATATGCATATTTGTCAGGTGATTTCTAGTGCAAACTAGTCAATAATCTATTTATGTTATCCAGAACAAAAATACTTCACACACTGTTGTGTTTTGTCTAATTGCAGGTGTATGGGACATTTGTACAATCCACATATGAAGATAAGGAAGAAAGAGATGTTTATTTGCTGTCCAAAAAGTTCTCTCACGTCACTTTTGGCCCAAGAGAAGATAGAGTCCAAGTCTCTCACGTTCTGGATTCAGATTCGGACTGCACAGACATACCTGACTCAAAACGCACACAAGTTTTTCATACGGACTCTGAATTGGGTGATTCTTTTTTTGTTGGAAACTAGATTTCGTGCACTTTCCAACCCAATTGGAATCACCTTCAAATTCGTCCGGAGCGTTGAGTTGTGGACGAAACAATCTGATGCTGCAGCAGAATCCGAGTCAAACTACAAGTCCAAAGGTGTTACATCACCTCTACTTGGGCCCATTGGCCTTGTACGACCTAGATTTAGTTTTAGGCTGCCTTGGGACGTCCTCCCACCTCCTTGGCCGCCACCCCTTGCTCCTATATAAGTAGATCTATCTAGTAGCTTTTCCTTGGGATTTGTTTAGTTAAAAGTTAGCCATTGCAACTTCGTGTACTTCGTTTGTGTCCAACGATCAGACCAAGACCGCTTACGGATCCCCACCTTTATCAATACTTCATATATACTCGCAATATTCAGATTGCTTTTATCATATTCTTGCTTGTTCTTCGATTGCTTGCAGGAATAGACCTTCGTGGTCAGGTTGATTGTGCTCCGGCGTGGTCAATAACCTCTCGAAGTTGGTTTAGCGATTGCTAAGGCGCAACGTCGTGCACGTTTGTAGTCGGATCGTCAAAGTCGTCTCCACCAAATCGATAGTTATCATCTCATCGAAAGATCGGGACACCCCCGCCTCTATCAAGTGGTATCAGTTTTCAGGTTGCTCGGTGAGAATTTTCCAGTTTTCCTAGATTAGATTTACTTTCTTACCTATTGTCCAAGAAAAAGCCACAAAAAAGAGTTAGATCTATTCATCCTTGGTGCAAGCCAGTCTGAGCCTTTGCAATTTTCTTTTCATTGATTGCATAGTTGAATTATCGATTGCATTGTCGTGTCGAGTTGCTGGTCTTAGTGTCTAGTTCGTTTAGAGTTTCGAGTTCTGTTCACATTAGTCACGCCACCGCTGCATCATTATCTCTTCCGCTGTCCACCACCCATCCATCAATTTCCACCACGTGCTACCCACCATTCATTGTCATAATAATAGTTGAGATCGTTCACATCTTCACTTGATCCAATCTGCATCTTATCTAGTTTGTTTTGGAAAGAGGGAGAAAAAAAGAGAGAAAAAAAAGAGAGAAAAAAAAGAGAGAAAAAAAAGGAAAAAAAAAGTCAGAGAAAAAAAAGGAGAGAAAGAAAAAAAAAGTGTGAGGAAAAAAAAGAGAGAAGAAAAAAAAAACAAAAAAATCGGCACAAACTTTTTCAGGGGAAAGTTGGGGACAAAGTTGTTGATATATCCTGCTTG
>NW_025245413.1:1564-2636 GCF_018294505.1 Triticum aestivum
CGTTCACATCTTCACTTGATCCAATCTGCATCTTATCTAGTTTGTTTTGGAAAGAGGGAGAAAAAAAGAGAGAAAAAAAAGAGAGAAAAAAAAGAGAGAAAAAAAAGAGAGAAAAAAAAGGAAAAAAAAAGTCAGAGAAAAAAAAGGAGAGAAAGAAAAAAAAAGTGTGAGGAAAAAAAAGAGAGAAGAAAAAAAAAACAAAAAAATCGGCACAAACTTTTTCAGGGGAAAGTTGGGGACAAAGTTGTTGATATATCCTGCTTGGCTGTTGTTTCACCTCATTATCTTCACTGCTGTTGTGATCTTCACTTATATCTTGCTGTTAAGAGCTACTTAGTACCCTTCATTGATGCTAGTTGTGGTACGCCGTGACCTCATTAGTGTTCTAGGCTCGCGTCTCTAGTCCGGTCTAGCCTAGGACCAGCACAGTACCGTCGTTGAGCGTTTATTCAAAATTGCATCTTTGAATTGATTATTGCTAATCTTTTGCTACCATATATAGCCAACCCAGCTCCACATATTTCTACACCGTGTATGCGTACGCTCCCCTGGCAATCGCTTTACTCAATATTCGGAGTTACTTGACACCGCTGGTTGCCGATCACCGCCTGCTGCATGGTAAGAACTTGTAAGACATTGATATTTGCTTTACTGTGAGCGTTTTACCACCACATCCTAGTAGTCATAGGAACATTATTTTTGGGTTTTGTTTCTTGTTCTACTAATCATGACAGGATCCAGAGTCAATTCATGGGCTTTGTCGATCGCGGGAGACATGCCACCATCTTTGTAAATAACACAACCGTCACGAGAGGTGCACAAACATCCAAATGCACATGATCAGGTTAATGTATCTATACCACCATTTAATGGCCGTTTTAAACCTGCTTTATATATTGAATGGGAGTTCGACATAAAAAATATATTTGCTTCCCATAATTTCGATGAACATAAAAAGGTTAAGGTTGCGGTTGGTTCTTTCACTGGTTATGCTTTGGTTTGGTGGAGTGAATATTGTCGGTTACACCCTGATTATATACCTACTACTTGGGATGATTTGAAACTTGCCATG
>NW_025245414.1:0-2635 GCF_018294505.1 Triticum aestivum
AGCAGGTCTTTGATGCTCTGCCTTAACGCGACGACAAACGTCACAGTTGGCAATGAACTGAGCAATTTCTCTCTTCATCCTAGTCCACCAGAACCTCTGGCGTAGGTCCTGATACATCTTAGTACTACCGGGATGAATCGTAAGAGGAGATTCATGCGCCTCCTTAAGAATCAATTGTCGCAGATGTTGATTCTTGGGAACCACCAAACGATTCTCAAAGAAGACAACACCTTGATCGTCCATAGAGAAACATCCACCAACTCCCTTCTTAATGTTTCTCTTGATGCGGATAACACCCCTATCAAACTTCTGGTCAGTAATGATCTGATCCTCGAGGGTAGGTTTCGCCACCAAGGTAGAAAGGAATCCGTGAGGAGCAATGTGAAGGTTAAGCTTACATAATTCCTCATGGAGAAGTGGTTGGCCTTGCTGCAACATGAGATTGTTGCAATAGGATTTACGGCTTAACGCATCAGCCATGACATTGGCTTTGCCTGGGGTGTAGGTAATCCCTAGATCATAATCTGTGATCAACTCCAACCAACGTCTTTGCCTAAGGTTTAGATCCGGTTGGGTGAAGATATACTTGAGACTCTGGTGATCGGTGTAGATCTCGCAATGTTTACCAAGAAGGTAATGTCGCCAGGTCTTTAGTGCATAGACTACGGCTGCAAGCTCTAGATCATGTGTAGGATAATTATCCTCATGTGGATGCAACTGTCGAGATGCATAGGCAATCACATGACGATCCTGCATAAGAATGCAACCTAGTCCCTGTCGTGAAGCGTCGCAGTAGATAACAAAGTCCTTTGTGAAATCCGGTGGCACAAGTATGGGAGAAGAAGTCAGGCGCCTTTTCAGTTCCTGAAAACTGTACTCACACTGTGGGACCACTCAAACTTTTTATCTTTCTTGAGAAGTTCCGTGAGAGGTTTAGCTACTTTGGAGAAGTTTTCAACAAAGCGGGGACAATAACTGGCTAGACCAAGGAAACTCCTAACTTGTTTAACGGTTTCAGGTGGAGTCCAATCGAGAACGGCCTTAACTCTCTCGGTATTGACAGCAATGCCCTTACCAGAGATTACGTGGCCTAGGTAGGTCACTTCTGGCAACCAAAATTCACACTTGGAGAACTTGGCATAAAGGCGGTGCTCTCTGAGTTTTTCTAACACAAGTCTAAGATGTTCGACATGCTCTTCCTCGTTCTTCAAGTAAATAAGAATATCATCGAGGTAAACCACGATGAACTTATCTAAGTACTCCATGAAGATCGAGTTCATCAAGCGGGAGAAAGTGGCTGGGGCATTGGTTAGGCCGAAGGACATGACGGTGTACTCGTACTGGCCATAACGAGTGACAAAGGATGTCTTGGGAATGTCCCCATTTCTGATCTTGATTTGGTGGTAGCCTAACCTCAAATCCATCTTGGAGAAGACTGAGGATCCAGCGAGCTGATCATACAGGTCGTTGATCCTGGGGAGCGGATACTTGTTCTTTATCGTGACCAAATTAACGGGACGATAGTCTACAACCATCCGGTCCGTACCATCCTTCTTCTTGACGAAGAGGACGGGGCAAGCCCAAGGAGAAGAACTAGGACGGATGAAACCCTTTTGCAAGGACTCATCAAGTTGTTTCTTAAGCTCGGCTAGTTCTAAGGGTGCCATCTTGTAAGGTCTCCTAGAGATTGGAGCTGTTCCTGGGATAAGATCTATGACGAACTCTACATCTCTGTCAGGCGGAACACCTGGCAGTTCCTCTGGAAAGACATCCGGAAAGTCACAGACTACCGAGATATCTTCAAGGTCTGAAAGAGGGCTGGCATTAAGAGAATAGAGTTGATGCTTTGCAACTCTAGTGGAGACGGTGACTATCTTGCCAGATGGGTGTGTAAGCTGAACAGATCTTGTGTAACAATCAATCTTGGCATGATGAGCTGTCATCCAGTCCATACCCAAGATGATGTTAATATCTGAGGACTTGAGGGCTACAAGTGATGCAAGAAATACAAGTCTATCAACAAGGATTTCATTACCATGGCTGATTCTGGTGGTCTACCATCTAGACCCTGGGGTTTGGATTTCAAACGGAGTTGGCATATCACAAAATGATATGTCGTGCAAACGAGCATAGCCTTCAGAAATGAAGGAGTGAGATGCTCCAGTATCGAACAGAACCGATGCTGGATGACAATTGACAAGGAGTGTACCAAGAACGACATCTGGATCATCATGAGCGTCTCTAGCTGAGACGTGATGCACACGTCCACGTTCAGTGCGAGCTGGCTTGGCACTGATCGTCTTGCTTGATGGCTTGACATAGCCAACAGACTTCTCGGGCTGGGGTGGAGCATAACTAGTCTGAGAGCAGTCACGTGCATAGTGTCCTGGCTTCCCGCAGGTGAAGCAAGTCCCTGAGGTTGGACGTGGACCCGTACTAACAAGCGGTCTACCAATAGGCCTGGGTGGAACATACGACTGAGCTGGGGAAGGCACCACATGGGATGGCCTCGGTGCATATCCGGAAGGAAGAGCAGAATTTGGAACCCAAATCTGGCGCTTCTGGGAACTAGAACCGGAGGAAGATCTCAAATCACGGGTGTGCTTACGAGACTCCTCATAAGTGAGCTGAGCTG
>NW_025245415.1:0-2635 GCF_018294505.1 Triticum aestivum
CAATCTTGGCAATGATAAACCGGCAAGTTCTGCATCCTTAAACCGGCTGAAGATCAGATGAGTATTTCAAGGACTAATGTTTTTGTTAAGCATTGGGAGCTGAGTCAAATGAATTATTCTTCATAATATTTTTCTGTGACAAACCAATGTCAGCAAATTGATTATGAAGCTGGCCTATTGACACGGATTTTCTAGAAGAAGGAAATGACAAGGACTTAAGGATGATCAGGATCAGTTTAAAATGGATAAATCCAAATTAAACTAGGGGCTAATGTCGGGGATATACCCCGCGGTATGACCCGGCCGGAGTTATAACCCGGCTGGGACTTGGTAAATCAGAGGAGATTTAAGACAGACAATTAAGACAGATGGCTAAGACAGACGGTAAACCAGCTAGTGGTAAACTGGCAGGAGTTAAGTCAGATGATAAACCGGCAGGTGTTAAGTCAGATGATAACTAGGCGGGTGTTAAGTCGGTTCATAAACCGGCAGGAAGTCATAACCCGGCAGACCATCATAAACCGGCAGACAGTCATAACCCGACAGATAATGATAACTGGTTGACAGTCATAACCCGGCAGACAGTGATAACTGGTTGACAATCATAACCTGGCGGCATAGAGTTGCCTGGGGTTATGAAGCCCGAGACATATGAAGCCCGAGACGTTATGAAGCCCAAGATGGTATGAAGCCCAAGACGTTAAGCCCATGAAGAGAAGTCAGAATAGTTTAAGTCTTAATCCGAGTTGGACTCTACATGTAACCCACCCCTTCAACATATATAAGGAGGGGAAGGACACCCCAAGAGGGGGGAGGAAATAATCTTAAGGGTTAGGGATAACTGGGAGAGCCGGTTTACGGCGACTCCCTCGTGATGATAATAAGACCTAGCCACAAACAACACATAGGGTTGTTACCGGATGATGTCTCCCGAGACCCAAAGCTGTCTAAATCCTTGTCTTGCGTTGCGTCTCTCAATTCCATTCAACCCCTCTCAAGCTACCTGATACGTATCCAACGTATCTATAATTTTTGATTGCTCCATGCTATATTATCTACTATTTTGGACATTATTGGGCTTTATTATCCACTTTTATATTATTTTTGGGACTAACCTATTAACCGGAGGCCCAACCCAGAATTGTTTTTTTTTCCTATTTTAGGGTTTCGAAGAAAAGGAATATCAAACGGAGCCAAAACCCTAATTCCACCGCCGTAACTTTCTGTATCCATGAGATACCATCTTGGGGCCTGTTCCGGAGCTCCGTCGGAGGGGGCATCGATCACGAAGGGCTTCTTCATCAACACCATAGCCTCTCCGATGAAGTGTGAGTAGTTTACCTCAGACCTTCGAGTCCATAGTTATTAGCTAGATGGCTTCTTCTCCCTTTTTGGATCTCAATACAAAGTTTCCCCCCTCTCTTGTGGAGATCTATTCGATGTAATCTTCTTTTGCGATGTGTTTGTTGAGACCGATGAATTGTGGGTTTATGATCAAGTTTATCTATGAACAATATTTGAATCTTCTCTAAATTCTTTTATGTATGATTGGTTATCTTTGCAAGTCTCTTCGAATTATCAGTTTGGTTTGGCCTACTAGATTGATCTTTCTTGCAATGGGAGAAGTGCTTAGCTTTGGGTTCAATCTTGCGGTGTCCTTTCCCGGTGACAGTAAGGGCAGCAAGGCACATATTGTATTGTTGCCATCGAGGATAACAAGATGGGGTTTTCTTCATATTGCATGAGTCTATCCCTCTACATCATGTCATCTTGCTTAAGGCGTTATTATGCTTTGAATTTAATACTCTAGATGCATGCTGGAGAGCGGTCGATGAGTGGAGTAATAGTAGTAGATGCAGGCAGGAGTCGGTCTACTTGTCTCAGACGTGATGCCTATATACATGATCATACCTAGATATTCTCATAACCATGCTCAATTTTGTCAATTGCTCAACAGTTATTTGTTCACCCACCGTAGAATACTTATGCTCTCGAGAGAAGCCACTAGTGAAACTTATGGCCCCCGGGTCTATCTTTATCATATTGATCTCCTACTACTTAGTTATTTCCTTTGCTATTTACTTTGCCTTTATTTTACTTTGCATCTTTATCATGAAAATACCAAAAATATGATCTTATCATATCTATCAGATCTCACTCTCGTAAGTGGCCTTATAGGGATTGACAACCCCTATTTGCGTTGGTTGCGAGGATTTATTTGTTTTGTGCAGGTACGAGGGACTCGCGCGTAGCCTCCTACTGGATTGATACCTTGGTTCTCAAAAACTGAGGGAAATACTTAAGGTACTTTGCTGCATCATCCCTACCTCTTCGGGGAAAACCAACGCAGTGCTCAAGAGGTAGCACACATCACAGCTCAAACATGGGTATCCCTTGAGCACAACTCACAATATCACTTGGGGGCTATGTTCGAACCATAGTCACACCTCTTGATAGGCATAAGGGCCACCAGGGAAATCATTTTTGGGCTTGGTCGTATCCGAACCATAGCTACACCTCTTGATAGGCATAAGGCCACCAGGGAAATCATTTGGGGGCTATGGGTTCGAGCCATAGTTACACCTCTTGATGGGCATAAGGGCACCAGGGAAATCACTTGGGGGCTTGGTCGTAT
>NW_025245416.1:0-2635 GCF_018294505.1 Triticum aestivum
AGCAAAAGAACTACGAAGGCTTGCCCGGCGGTGTTCTCACAACACACTAACGATGATGTACAGCAAATAATTTACACCCCAATTAGCAATACAATATAGCTTTAGGTTTGCACGATGGTGTACCACCAATACAGGTTGCGGGTACTTAAATACTCTAGCTAGTAAAGAAAGCAAGTACTCTGTATTCACGATTGCAGGTCTTCTCATCAGATTGATCATCCGTTCCATGATCTTTTCCAAACAATTTACAATTATTTGGGTCAGTTGTTGCCACTTGTACTTTCGATCAGAGATCTTGCTCGCCTCTGTTCCACCGATACCCACAAGATATGTGTCACTCCTCTTCCATTTGGACCGTAAAAACATCAGGAGGTAACTAGCAGCAAACTTGCAAGGTTCAACCTGATGACCAATTGCAGAATAACAATATATGCAGCTTAGCAGTAGCATCTTGTATAGTATAGTGTATTGTATAGCCACATCTTCTCCGCTGCAGAATAAATATGTACATAGATTTATTGGATTATTATGAAAACACAAATTTCTTCCTGCTAAGTATGACAAATTCAAATTACAGAAAACAATATAACTTTTATATGCAACACATAAATAGCAATGCACCTTTTTTTGCGGGTGAAATAGCAATGCACCTAACAAGTAACACCACAACACTGAACTGGAATCTAAGGACCGTTCCATCTCTCGTCGGTACCAATCATCCCCCAAGTAAAACAAGATTTGAGTGGTACCTGTATAACGTCAGAGAGGAGATAATCAACCTGAAACTTGTAAGGAAGTTGAACGTGATGTCCAAGTGCAGCATAACAACATACGCAGTTTTGTAGTACGTAGTAGCATCTTATGTGGGGTAGTCTATGGCATTTTCTCCAAGCTGAGTACATGGCATACAACAAGCAGAGGAGCTTATTTCGTCAGCAAATGCATTAAAAAGCGCTCCCAATATCCAGGTTGAATAAGGAAGGGTTCGGATTTACCTTCGCCCGTTTGGATCCTTGTCAGTTGCCTTCAACAATAGGTGTAGTTTCTGAACCAATATATAAGGCAATGCACCATGAGTTGTATCTTCAGCAAGCATCTTCGTCATGAGAAGTGCAAGAGAAGAAATCATCTCCATCATCTTCTACATTGGAGCCTTGGATGTGGTGGAAAATAAAAACTACATAGACATGAATTGTAACTTGTAAGTGTATATGTATAGTAGTACCAATTATCATCTCAATCGGTTGATAGCTATTTATATGCTAGTACTACTAGCTGAACGGAATGCAAGTAAATTAGCTGACCTGATTGCGCTCGTTGTCGCCATGGCCACCACTTGCGATTATTAGTGGATCTCTCCTGCTGATGCTGCCTCCGAAAATTAGCCAATTCTTCCTCCAGCGCTTCATGTTCAGAGGGGTCGATGTTATGCATGCTCCAGTCCTCCACTAGTCGCAGCACGGGATGGTTGGGGTGTGCCTCCACTTCCCCTTGCAGGTCACCAAGCTTCGCCACTCTAGCCCCCAAACCAAGTGAAATCTCCTTGACCCTTGGGAGATGTTTGATGCCAATAAATTCCACACATCGGCCGCCACGGAATTGTATCTTTGCCAACTGGTACGAGGTGTCCTCTTCGAATATCACCTCTCTCACTCGATCCGGGTAAAAAATATCTAGTTCCCTGAGATTTGGGAATGCTCTTGCTCCAAAGACTAGACTCTTCCCAACATATGCATTCTGACGAAGACCAAGGAGCATAAGTTTGGGCAGTGTGCCTAGTAGTTCCATGGTTTTATCACCTTTCAGCTCGCTATGCCCTAGATAAATCTTCACTAAATGTGTCAAACTTCCAATCCAGTCTGGCATTTCTCCAAGACGCCCAACCAGCTTGAGACTCCTCATGGGTAGGGGAGGAGAAGAAACAGAATGCAGCCACTCCAGAGAGCCATGATAGTCCGCATCCACATTAAGAGAGTACAGGGAAGTGAGCTTCTCGATAGCTGCACAAAGTAACTTGCATTTCTGCTCGGTGGCCTCTTTCGTTACCACCCCAAGTTTTTTTAGCTGCACAAGCTCACCAAGCTCTTTAATTGCATTGGCATCACTCCGTTTGATGTCCACAACCTCTAGTGTTTGTAACTCTTGTAACTTGCTAATCCCTCTCGGCACACTTACACCTTTGTATATTGACCAATGCCTAAAGCAAGGCATGCGTGACTTCAAAGCTTTTTCATGAGAATTACGAGTAATCATCTGATGATACATCATGTCCATCAAGCACCCCATAGAGGGCTGAAGACCAAGATAGGACCAATGTGTTTTCTTACACCGGATGCTACGGAGACTCTGAAGGTTACAAATCTCATTTGGTATTGTTGATATATCTGTCATTCTTATCTCCAAAGTCTGTAAACCTTTTAATTTTCCTATAGATCTTGGAATTCTATAAACATTTGAATATGCTTTAGCACTTCCAATATTCAAATACTTCAAGTGGCGGAACAATCCTATGTCCTTGATATCTTTCTTTGTGATTCCGAAATGTGCACCATGTAGATCCAGGACTCTAAGCATTCTCGTGCTAGGTAAAAAAAGGGGAGCTGGTGGCTCTATGGGTCTCTCACCAAACATAGTT
>NW_025245417.1:0-2635 GCF_018294505.1 Triticum aestivum
GATAGCATATTTGTTGTCGTGGATAGATTCTCGAAAATGGCACACTTTATACCATGTCATAAAAGCGATGATGCTGTTAATGTTGCTGATTTGTTCTTTCGTGAAATTATTCGCTTGCATGGTGTGCCAAATACTATTGTTTCAGATCGTGATACTAAATTTCTTAGCCACTTTTGGAGATGTTTATGGGCTAAGTTGGGGACTAAACTGCTTTTTAGTACTACTTGTCACCCCCAAACTGATGGACAAACTGAAGTAGTCAATAGAACGTTGTCTACTATGCTTAGGGCTGTTTTGAAGAATAATAAGAAAATGTGGGAGGAATGCTTGCCTCATATTGAATTTGCTTATAATCGTTCATTGCATTCTACTACTAAGATGTGCCCTTTTGTAGTTGTGTATGGTTTCCTACCTCATGCACCTATTGATTTGTTGCCTCTTCCATCTTCGGAGAAGGTTAATTTTGATGCTAAACAACGTGCTGAATTGATTTTAAAAATGCATGAGTTAACTAAGGAAAACATTGAGCGCATGAATGCTAAATATAAACTTGCTGAAGATAAGGGTAGAAAACATGTTGTGTTTGCACCTGGAGATCTTGTTTGGTTACATTTGCGTAAGGATAGATTTCCTGATTTGCGCAAATCAAAGTTAATGCCACGTGCTGATGGTCCCTTTAAGGTGTTAGAGAAAATAAATGATAATGCATATAAACTTGAGCTGCCTGTAGATTTTGGGGTTAGTCCCACTTTTAACATTGCAGATTTGAAGCCTTATTTGGGTGAGCAAGATGAACTTCCGTCGAGGACGACTTCATTTCAAGAAGGGGAGGATGATGAGGACATCAATACAACTGTTACACCCACAACCCCTGCTGCTATACATACTGGACCAATTACTAGAGCTCGTGCACGCCAACTAAATTACCAGGTACTTTCGTTTCTTGGTAATGATTCTAATGTTCATGAGAATATGATGCTGCCTAAATTGGATACATTTGTTTTGCTTACAAATGAAGGGCCTAGCTTGGAGAAGGATGAACATTGGAGCAAGAACAAGCATGGAGATGATGGCGTGTGCAAGGGGAGCAAGAACGGAGTTACAAGTGATGATTTCAGGACTTTGAAGCCACCATAATGGGTGCATGAAGCCTTGGACGAAATATACAAGATGCCACTTCATAAATTTCGTCCCGAGGCTATTTTAGGTGCTGCGTCACCTTATTATTGGGCCAGGCCCATGTAATTTCGAAATACATAAGTATAGGCTATTTTTAGAGTCCGTATGTGTGGGGAAACAAGAGATAGGGTTGATTTCGGACCCCTCCACCAAGGGCCACGAAATTCCCCCCTCTTCCTCCATATATACAGCCCTTAGGGCATCGTTTAGACTTTGGGTTTTGTTTAGATTAAAAGTTCGCCATAGCTGCAACTTCGCGTACTTCGTTTGTGTTCAACGACCAGACAAAGGCGTCACAGAACCCCATCTTGATCAATAAAGCTTTCATCTTATATTCGCAATATCCAGATTGCAATCTTAGTTTCTTGCTTGTTCTTCGTTTGCTCGCAGGAAACAGACCCTCGTGGTCAGGTTGATCGTGCTCCGGCGTGGTCAATAACCTATCGGAGTTGGTTTAGCGATTGCTAAGGCGCGACGTCCTCGCACGTTCGTAGTCGGATCGTCAAAGTCGACTTCCACCAAAGCGAAATCCACCATCTCATCGAAAGACGGGACACCTTTGCCTCTATCACAATGCATCAGCAATAACATTTTCTTTTCCCTTCTTGTGTTTAATGACATAAGGGAAAGTCTCAATGAATTCAACCCATTTAGCATGTCTACGATTCAGTTTAGCTTGACTTTTAATATGTTTCAAAGATTCATGATCAGAATGTATAACAAATTCTTTGGGCCATAAATAATGTTGCCTTGTTTCTAAAGTCCGAACAAGAGCATATAATTCTTTATCATAAGTAGAATAATTCAGACTAGGCCCACTCAATTTTTCAGAAAAGTATGCAATAGGTTTGCCATCTTGTAATAACACACCGCCTAATCCAATTCCACTAGCATCACATTCAAGCTCAAAAGTCTTATTAAAATCAGGAAGTTGGAGTAAAGGAGCATGTGTCAACTTATCTTTCAATACCATGAAGGCTTCTTCCTGTGCGGTACCCCAAAGAAAAGGCACATCTTTCTTTGTAAGCTCATCGAGAGGTGCAGCAATGGTGCTGAAATCTCTCACAAAACGCCTATAGAATCCAGCGAGGCCAAGAAAACTCCTCACTTGTGTGACCGTTTTGGGCTGCGGCCAACTCTCAATAGCTTCAATCTTGGCTTTATCAACTTCAATTCCCTGTGGAGTAACAACATAGCCAAGAAAAGATACTCGGTCGGTGCAAAAGGTGCACTTCCCAAGGTTACCAAACAAACGTGCATCACGTAGAGCAATAAAAACAGCACGTAAATGTTCCAAATGTTCTTCCAAAGATCTGCTATAAATCAATATGTCATCAAAGTAAACTACCACAAATCGTCCAATGAAAGCACGTAAAACTTCGTTCATTAATCTCATGAAAGTACTAGGTGCATTAGTTAACCCAAAAGGCATGACTAACCACTCATATAATCCAAA
>NW_025245418.1:0-2635 GCF_018294505.1 Triticum aestivum
GAGGGTACGTCGAGGGTCGTCGAGGGTCGAGGGTCGTCGAGGGGTCGAGGGTCGTCTAGGGTCGAGGGTGGAGGGGTCAATGGTCGAGGGTCGTCGAGGGGTCGAGTGTCGTCGAGGGTCGAGGGTCGAGGGTCTAGGGTCATCGAGGGGTCGAGGGGTCGAGGGTCGAGGATCGCCGAGGGTCGAGGGTCTCCGTTTAACAAGAGTGTCCCCATTATGGATGTGCACAAAAGTATCATCTCATCCATGGCTACATCATTTTCTGGAAGTAACAGGCGTATGATGCTATGAAACTCTTCAAAGTTGTTTTGATACAGAGTCCCGGATAGGATGATTCGCTTATTGGTACGGATTTCAGCAAAGGCCTTCCCAATAGCGATATTCGGAAGGCTCTTGTTGAACTTCGTACCAAAAAGCGGATTATCCTACATGGGACTCCATTCCAAAACAATTTTGGAGAGCTTTGTACCGTTCTGCGCCTGTTACTTTCAGCAAATTATGAAGCAATTGTTTTCTTGAGATCAGGAAAAATATGGACTATTTTCCGCACATCCAGAATGGCGCCATCTTGCTAAATCCCTTAAAGTTTAAGAGAATCTGAGTGGTCGAGGATCGAAACTAGCTAGGGTAGGGGGTCAAGGGTCGCTGAGGGGATGAGGGTCAGTGTCTTGAAGGGGTCGAGGGGTTGAGGATCGCTGAGGGGTCTTTGTTTGCCACTATTAATATATCCATCTCTCATGTTTGTATATTAATTGCCATGTTGTAATATTTGCAGAAAACAAGAAGAGACATTGGGGGACATAACACTACTAGGGAAAACCTTATACACAGAATCTTAGCAGCAGCGCAACACAAAAAGAAGCACTACTGCTACTTAGCAGTAGCGCGGGTAAGGAAAACTCGCGACTGATGCAAATTTGGCAGTAGCGCGTGAGGTCTAAACCACGCAGCTACAAAAATTGACCGACAGTAACCACTGTTGTGGTACTAAGTCTGACAGTAAGTATAGGGGGTACGAATGAGGAGGAAAGGTCCTAGCTACGGCAAGATTGTACGCAAGTGTTTATGAGTTCAGGGCTCTCTCGGAGGAGGTAAAAGCCCTACGTCTCGATGCTCGGAGGCGGTCGATTGGAATATATGAGTGTGTGTGTTACAGGGGGTGCGAACCCTTGTGCCAGAGGAGGGGGTGGCTTATATAGAGTTCACCAAGACCCCAGCCATCCCCCGTTATAGAGGGTTCAATGTATATAAAGATGGGGCGTTACTGGTAACGCCAGCCTTAAGTGCCTTAAATGACCTTAAAGACTACGAAGTGAATTCTTGCCCGTTGTTGTTCTGAGTGACTCCTGGTCTTCGGTAGGTCGAGTGGTTTCTTGTATCGTCGAGTGATTGATTGGTTGTGTGACTTCGGGAAGGAGGGGTACCCGAATGGTTGATTGATCGAGTGGATCGCACTCGACGCCTTTATTGGCTACTCCCTATTGTCTCTTGAGCTTCTTAGCTTCTAGGGTAGTGACCTTGGGTAGGGCATATAGGTCAGGCCTATGACCCTATCCTAGGTCTGTATCATCATCATTAGCCCCCGAATGGATTGAGGTCCGAGTGGAAAGAAGGTTGAAGTTGATCTTGCTTCGACCCTTGCGCTTCACAAGTACTTACGTTGGATGGAAGGCTCATGTTAGAACTTCAGCTTCGTATCAGCCGCCTTGATTGATTCAAAAGTTGCCGAGTGAATTTATAACGTCATCTGTCGAGTGTTGGTTTTTGAGCGCGGAACCTTCGGCGCAATTGGTTATGGCGTATCCCCGATCTCACGGGATTCGAAATTTCGGGGAAGCGCGCGGGACGGTGTGCGCCATGGTAAGTGGGATGGATAGACAGGAGGGCCTCAATCCCTGCGCCACCTTTTCCGCCACGTACCCATCATGCGACTGTTGCGGGATTTGATAGGATCGCATGGGCCCACGAGTTAGCCACTCGGAAGTGGGTCTTGAAAAGGCGATGGGGCCGAGGCGCCAGCACTTTGCGCGTCCATTCTATCCCCTTCTCCTCTGCTTCTCCACCGCATCCGGCTCCTCCGCTCACGACGCCGCCGCCCCGCCACCATGGTGAAGGACAAGACAGTGGCGCTGGAACACGTGAAGAAGGCGATGGGGGCGGCAAAAGGTAAGAAGCAGAATCGGGGGTCTCGTCGCGGTCGGCGCTGCCGCAGGGTTGGATCTAGGGCGATTGGATCCGACCCTCGCTCCGGCAGGATGACTTGGACGAGTTAGCTGAGTCCGGACTGATCGCCAATGGTGCTGCGCGGTTGCCTGAGGGGGAGACGGAGCCGCAGCCGCGACCAGGTGAGTGCGTCCTGCTCGGCACCCATGTCGACCATGGTTTCTCGCTTCCTCCGCATCCTTCTTTCCCAGGGTTTCTTGAACTTCTTCGGGGCCCAACTCCATCACTTTTCTCCCAACACCATCACATGCCTAGCTGTGTTCGTGTCCATGTGCGAGAATTTTATGGGTGTCAACCGCACTGGGTTCTTTTTAAGCACATTTTCACTATCCGCTCCCAGTCGGTAAAGAAAGCAAACACGAGTGACGAGAAAACACTCGTTATCCACATGTGTGGGGGTTTGGGTATCCAG
>NW_025245419.1:0-2635 GCF_018294505.1 Triticum aestivum
TGAAGAAGACCAAAGCTGGACCAAAGCCTGAAACTGAGTGCTTACACTGCAAAGAAAATGGTCACTGGAAGCGGAAATGCCCTGAATATTTGGTGGATAAGAAGGATGGCAAAGTGAACAAGGGTATATTTGATATACAGGTTATTGATGTGTGCTTTACTAGTGTTTATAGTAGCCCCTAAGTATTTGATACTTGTTCGGTTGCTAAGATTAGTAACTCGAAACTGGAGTTACAGAATAAACAAAGACTAGTTGAAGGGGAAGTGGCGATGAGTGTTGGAAGTAGTTCCAAGATTTATATGATCATCATCGCACACTCCCTATACTTTCGGGATTAGTGTTAAACCTAAATAAATGTTATTTGGCGTTTGCATTGAGCATGAATATGATTTGATCATGTTTATTGCAATATGGTTATTCATTTAAAATTAGAGAATAATTGTTGTTCTATTTAAATGAATAAAACCTTCAATGGTCATACACCCAACGAAAATAGTTTGTTGGCTCTCGATCGTAGTGATGCACATATTCATAATATTGATGCCAAAAGATGCAAAGTTAATAATGATAGTGCAAATTATTTGTGGCACTGCCGTTTTTGGTCATCTCGGTGTAAAGCGCATGAAGAAACTCTATAAAGATGGATTTTCGGAATCACTTGGTTATGAATCATTTGATGCTTGCGAACCATGCCTTTTGTGCAAGACGACTAAAACTCCGTTCTCCGAAACAATGGAACAAGCTACTGACTTATTGGAAATAATACATACCGATGTATGCGATCCAATGAGTGTTGATGCTCGTGGCAAGTATCATTATTTTCTGACCTTCACAAGATGATTTTAGCAGATATGGGTATATCTACTTGATGAAACATAAGTCTGAAATAGTTGAAAAGTTCAAAGAATTTCAGAGTGAAGTGAAAAAATCATCGTAACAAGAAAATAAAGTTTCTGCGATCTGATCGCGGAGATGAATATTTGAGTTACGAGTTTGGTCTTCAATTAAAACAATGTGGAATAGTTTCACAGCTCACGCCACCTGGAACACCACAACGTTATGGTGTGTCCAAACATCGTAACCGCACTTTACTGGATATAGTGCGATCTATGATGTCTCTTACTGATTTACCACTATTGTTGTTGGGTTATGCATTAGAGACAGCTGCATTCACGTTAAAAGGGCACCATCTAAATCCATTGAGACGACACCATATGAACTGTGGTTTAGCAAGAAACCCAAGTTGTCGTTTCTTAAAGTTTGGGGCTGCGATGCTTATGTGAAAAAGTTTCATCCTGATAAGCTCGAATCCAAATCTGAGAAGTGCGTCTTCATAGAATACCCAAAGGAATTGTTGGGTACACCTTCTATCACAGATCCGAAGGCAAGATATTCGTTGCTAAAAATGGATCCTTTCTAGAGAAGGAGTTTCTCTCGAAAGAAGTGAGTGGGAGAAAAGTAGAACTTGATGAGGTAACTGTACCTTCTCCCGAATTGGAAAATTGTTCATCACCGAAATCAGTTCCAGTGATTTCTACACCAATTAGTGAGGAAGCTAATGATGATGATCATGAAACTTCAAATCAAATTACTACAGAACCTCGTAGGTCTTCCAGAGTATGGTCCGCACCAGAGTGGTACGGTAATCCGCTCTGGAAGTCATGTTACTAGACCATGATGAACCTATGAACTATGAGGAAGCGATGATGAGCCCAGATTCCGCAAAATGGCTTAAGGCCATGAAATCTGAGATGGGATCCATGTATGAGAACATAGTGTGGACTTTGGTGGAGTTGCCCGATGATCGGCAAGCCATATTGTATAAATGGATTTTCAAGAGGAAGACGGACGTTGATAGTAGTGTTACTATCTACAAAGCTCGACTTGTCGCAAAAAGGTTTTTGACAAGTTCAAGGTGTTGACTACAATGAGATTTTCTCAACTGTAGCGATGCTTGAGTCTGTCCGAATCATGTTAGAAATTGCCACAATTTATGAAATCTGGCAAATGGATGTCAAAACTGCATTCCTTAATGGTTTTCTGAAAGAAGAGTTGTATATGATGCAACCAGAAGGTTTTGTCAATCCTAAAGGTACTAACAAAATGTGCATGCTCCAGCGATCCATCTATGGACTGGTGCAAGCATCTCGGAGTTGGAATATACGCTTTGATGAGTTGATCAAAGCATATAGTTTTGTACAGACTTACGGTGAAGCCTGTATTTACAAGAAAGTGAGTGGGAGCACTACAACATTTCTGCTAAGTATATGTGAATGACATATTATTGATCGGAAATAATGTAGAATTATTCTGCAAAGCATAAAGGAGTGTTTGAAAGGAGTTCTTTAAAATAAAGACCTCAGTAAAGCTACTTACATATTAAGCATCAAGATCTATTGAGATAGATCAAGACGCTTGATAAGATTTTCAATGAGTACATACCTTGACAAGATTTTGAAGTAGTTCAAAATGGAACAGTCAAAGAAGGAGTTCTTGCCTGTGTTGCAAGGTGTGAAGTTGAGTAAGACTCAAGACCCGACCATGGCAGAAAATAGAAAGAGAATGAAAAGTCATTCCCTATGCCTCAGTCATAGGTTCTATAAAGTATGCTATGCTGTGAACCAGACCTATTGTA
>NW_025245420.1:0-2635 GCF_018294505.1 Triticum aestivum
ACGGAGGAAGGAAACTATTCATCTGGACGCCAAGCTTGCCGTCCACGCAAAGGAGAATCCCATCCAGACACGGGAAGAGGCCTTCTGTCACTACAAGAAATATGTCAACTACTGACCTTCTGTCAGTGACCCTGGAAAAATTAGTCATAGATCTATGACCATTTGAAACCAATTGGTCAAAAGCTGTTCGGGGGGCTCCAAACCCTAAACCATTGCGACCATTTTGGTCAGAAAGGTCATAATTTCCTTACATGAAATGGTCATAAAGCAAACAGTGTTGGTCCGCTGCCTTATTTCTAGTTGTTAACGACGAATATAGATGTTCCTAGCCTTGTAGATTGTGGTGGGTTGTGATGACTAGGCGCCATCTCATCAGTTTTGCCTATGTGTCATGTCCATGTGTCAATTTTTGCCCTAGGTTGTGAAGCAACCTATATTTTAGTTATTCCAAAAATTCCCAAAAAATTCTCATAAATTGTTTGGATCATATCTTCATCAAATATGTAAAAAACCTTCCTTGCCTAGTTCAAAAATAACTCAACAATATTTATTTTCCTATTCTGTTCAGAGCGGCACTTTGTGAAGGAAGTGTTATTTATATATTCTTGATTTCCCTAAAAATTTGTGAAGACATTCTTCTTAGAATATGATCATCCTCAGCAAAAACTCACGCCCATTGGCCATTTGCATTTCCCATACCACTAATCAAACACTTGGCTACTAATTCATGTTTGAGCATAGTTTGGTCTCCTCATGAGAATCTTATGTTATAATTTTCTTCCTAGCACCTACCTGGGGAGTTCCCAACCCACTAGACATGCCTAGGCCTCCCAGAACGCATGGCAACGCCACGGTGATGCGGTGACCACGCGGCGGCATGCGAGCGTATGCGCTCTAGAGTTGGGGCCCTCGGCCACCGTCCAAACCTCGATGTCTCGCCATCAAACCATGTATTTCTGATTAAATAGATACTTATTTACCTAGAAATTATTTTTGGAAAAAATAAAGAGCAAACTATGAGACACCTGCAGTTCAAATTTGACCCGCTTCCAACTGAATCGACGGGAATTTGTCTTTTTCACCAAAGGTGGATCAAAAAATTTGACACCCAACCATTTTTTCAATTGTGCATTATATATGGCCTATTATTTTATAAAATTGATTAGGTCCAATGTTGCAACAAATATATGGTAGGTCCTTCACAAAAAAACTCATTTTGGGCACTCGAAAAAATGGAAAATGAATTTTTCGTCGAAAGAAAATGAAAAGTTCCTTAGGCAACATTGTTTGCCATTCTAAGATGCACCCTTGTGCACGATATGAGGTCATTTGAACAAACTATGCCATGAATGTGGCCATAAGATTGATCATTTGGCTTGAAAGCCATGAATCTTCACACATGATAGCTCATTTCTGAGTACACTTTTTTAAAATAATTACCGTCTTATAAGTTTATTATTTTTCCTGGAAACTAGGACACATATAATGACACAATGCGGAGGTTTTCCAATTTTTGATTTTTTTTTAATTTTTTATCCCGTTTCAAAATGCGGTCAAAACACCGGGCTTCACCGTTCCTAGCTAGTGGTTCAATCTTGGAAATTTTTTTGTGTTTCTCTGATTAAATAGATACTTATGTACCTAGAAATGATTTTTGGAAAAAATAATGAGCAAACTACGAGGTAGCTACAGTTCAAATTTGACCCGCTTCCACCTAAATCAACGGGAATTTGTCTTTTTCACGAGAGGTGGATCAAAACTTTTGACACCCAACCATTTTTTCAATTGTGCATTATATATGGCCTAGTATTTTATAAAATTGATTAGGTCCAATTTTGCAACAAATATATGGTAGGTCCTTCACAAAAAAACTCATTTTGGGCACTCGAAAAAATGAAAAATGAATTTTTCGTCCAAAGAAAAGGAAACGTTCCTTAGGAAACATTTTTTGTCATTCCAAGATGCACCTTTGTGCATGATATGAGGTCATTTGAACAAACTATGCCATGAATGTGGCCACAAGATTGATCATTTGGCTTGAAAGCCATGAATCTTCATACATGACAGCTCATTTCTGAGAACACTTTTTTAAAATAATTACCATATTACAAGTTTATTATTTTTCCTGGAAACTAGGCCACATATAATGACACAATGCGGAGGTTTTCCAATTTTTTTATTTTTTTTGAATTTTTTATGCCGATTCAAAATGCGGTCAAAACGCCGGGCTTGACCGTTCCTAGCTAGTGGTTGAATCTTGTATTCTTTTTTGGTGTTTCTCTTATTAAATAGATACTTATGTACCTAGAAATGATTTTTGGAAAAAATAAAGAGCAAACTACGAGGTAGCTACAGTTCAAATTTGGCCCGCTTCCAGCTGGATCAGCTGGAACTTGTCTTTTTCACCAGAGGTGGATCAAAACTTTTGACACCCAACCATTTTGTCAATTGTGCATTATATATGGCCTAGTATTTTATAAAATTTATTAGGTCCAATTTTGCAACAAATATATGGTAGGTCCTTCACTTATACTACTCATTTCGGGTAGTCGAAAAATTGGAAAATCAATTTTTCATGGATTAAAAGCATTTTACATAAAATCATTTGGTCAATTATACATAAAATTTGGTTAAT
>NW_025245421.1:0-2634 GCF_018294505.1 Triticum aestivum
GGCATCCCCAGGCTTGAGCTCTTGCCTCTCTTCCTTTTCCTCATATCGAGACATCCTCGACTAGACACTACATCCACACAAAACTTTAAGAGAAAACTCGGTAAAATCCGTTAGTATAATAAAGCAAATCACCACTCTAAGTACTATTGTAAACCAATTCATATTTTATTTTTGCATTGTGTCTACTGTAATATAACTTTTTCATGGCTTAAATCTACTGATATAAATTGATAGATTCATCAAAACAAGCAAACTATGCATCAAAAACAGAATCTGTCAAAAACATCATAGTCTGTAGAAATCTGAACATTCACCATACTTATGATACCCCAAAAATTCTACCAAAATTATGAAAAATAAAAAAGTTGTACAGAAAGACAGTTCAAAAGGAATAAGAACCAATTGACATTCTAGTTAAAAATGTAAAATCGCGCACTACAGCCAAAGTTTCTGTCCTGCACCATACAAACCAACAAGCATTGTAAACATCCTAAAGGCAAACCTTAGCACATTATTTTTATAATAAAATGGAATTGTACAAGGGGATAATTATTTTTGATGAAAAGTTTCTGTAATCAAGATTCACAAAGTTTCCGTGAGCATGAACAAAGTTGAAGGAGCTCTCCCACTTCAACAATGCTTGTCTCTCTCACTTTCACTTTCCTTTTTGAAAAGTTTTTAGATTCGCCTCTTTATTTTTTTGTTTTTAAACTATATGAAAGCACTCAACAGAAATAAAAGACTCTCTAAAACTTCCGGGTTGTCTCCCTGGCAGCGCTTTCTTTAAAGCCATTACGCTAGGCATTTAGTGCTTAAGTAATGAATCCACCCGGATCCCAAGGTATATCAAAGCCAATTTTAATTCACAATGATTTGTAATTTAGTAGTGAGCACAAAGTAACATATATCATGCAACAATGAAGCCTAAGTCTCTTCCTATGCATCGGCATGTCATAAGAGAACAATTCATGCACACCGAGTAAAGGCCAATGCATAGTATAAGCAGTTTCTTGCAATTTTAGTGTATGGGAAACATAGAGAGGCGGAGATATAGTTCCTCTCTCATAATAATTGCAAGTAGGAGCAGCAAGCACATGCATATTATATTCATCAAAATCATCATGTGCAATGGTAAAAGTCAACCCATCAATATAATCGTAAATAAGCACAAACTTCTCCGATAAAGTGTAGTAGGGAGAATTCAAAAAGATAATAGGACTATCATGCGTGGGTGCAATAGCAGCAATTTCATGTTTAACATAAGGAACTATAGCAAGTTCATCTCCATAAGCATAATTCATATTGGCATCTTGGCGACAAGCATAACAAGCATCATCAAAAAGGGATATTTCAAACAAATTCAAGGGATCATAGCAATCATCCTTCGGTAAGCACGAAGGGGAATTAAATAATGTATGAGTTGGAGGGTTACTCTCACTAGAAAGTGGACACGGGTAGCTAATCCACTCTTCCTCCTTTTGTTCTTCGCTCTCCTCATCATCTTTTTCATCCAATGAGCTCACTGTTTCATCAATTTCTTCTTCCATAGCTTCCTGCAAAATATTAATCTCTTCTTGGACAGCAGAGACTTTCTCAATAAATGCATTAATATAGTAATTGTATTCATAATTTTCATAGCAATATCTAAGTATAGCAAGATTTTCAGGCCTATAAGCATCATCATCTAAAGCTTCATACTTTTCAAACAAAGATCCAATTTCATAAGTAGCCTTAAAAGCAACAAATTCTTCTATTTGTTCCACATCATAGTAATCATATATACCATTAGCATAAGAAGCTAAGGTTTCATTATCATTAAATTTGCATGAAAAGGGAAGGTGTGGAGCCTCCATCCTAGAGCAACAAGTAATATCATATCTCAAGCATAGATTCCAGGCATACCAACGCAACATAATAAATTGATCCCATAATAGTTCCCCTTTTTGTGTCAAGCGATAATCCCTAAAGTATTCACATTGATCCAACATGTCTCCCATTATAAAGTTGAATGGGGTTTTCTTAGGATTATCAAAGTAGTACATAATATCTTTCACATAATGAGAATCGAGGGCTTTAGGAGTTACCCCATCTCCATGAGTAGCAAGTACACCTAATTTTTTTGGTATTTTGCGTTCCATATCCATAAATAAAGATAGAGAACAACTTAGAACAGCAAATAAAAATTACTTAGTGATCAACCCTCAAAGGCTTTACGAAAAAAGGAGGAAGAGAGAGAAAAACAAAAGACAACTAAAGTATAAAATGTGGACGGAGTAAGGAGACGAACTCTAAGTCCGGCGCTAGGCGTAGAATCTTCGGAGACGGGCTGCGTTCCATGGGTTCGGCTCGAGTCGGTTGTCCGATGCATTTTGTAGACGGTATGCTCCGCCGGTCAGGACTTGGTCGATGATGAAGGGACCTTCCCATTTGGGCTTGAGTTTGTCCTTTTTCTTGTCCGGCAGGCGTAGAACTAATTCGCCAACATTGTAAGTTTTGGCCCGTACTTCTCGGCTTTGATATCTTCGAGCCTGCTGTTGATAGAATGCGGAACGAGCTTTTGCCACGTCGTGCTCCTCTTCTAAGGCGTCCAAACTGTCCTGCCGATCCAGCTCGACTTCTCTTTCTTTGTACATG
>NW_025245422.1:0-2634 GCF_018294505.1 Triticum aestivum
GGCATCCCCAGGCTTGAGCTCTTGCCTCTCTTCCTTTTCCTCATATCGAGACATCCTCGACTAGACACTACATCCACACAAAACTTTAAGAGAAAACTCGGTAAAATCCGTTAGTATAATAAAGCAAATCACCACTCTAAGTACTATTGTAAACCAATTCATATTTTATTTTTGCATTGTGTCTACTGTAATATAACTTTTTCATGGCTTAAATCTACTGATATAAATTGATAGATTCATCAAAACAAGCAAACTATGCATCAAAAACAGAATCTGTCAAAAACATCATAGTCTGTAGAAATCTGAACATTCACCATACTTATGATACCCCAAAAATTCTACCAAAATTATGAAAAATAAAAAAGTTGTACAGAAAGACAGTTCAAAAGGAATAAGAACCAATTGACATTCTAGTTAAAAATGTAAAATCGCGCACTACAGCCAAAGTTTCTGTCCTGCACCATACAAACCAACAAGCATTGTAAACATCCTAAAGGCAAACCTTAGCACATTATTTTTATAATAAAATGGAATTGTACAAGGGGATAATTATTTTTGATGAAAAGTTTCTGTAATCAAGATTCACAAAGTTTCCGTGAGCATGAACAAAGTTGAAGGAGCTCTCCCACTTCAACAATGCTTGTCTCTCTCACTTTCACTTTCCTTTTTGAAAAGTTTTTAGATTCGCCTCTTTATTTTTTTGTTTTTAAACTATATGAAAGCACTCAACAGAAATAAAAGACTCTCTAAAACTTCCGGGTTGTCTCCCTGGCAGCGCTTTCTTTAAAGCCATTAAGCTAGGCATTTAGTGCTTAAGTAATGAATCCACCCGGATCCCAAGGTATATCAAAGCCAATTTTAATTCACAATGATTTGTAATTTAGTAGTGAGCACAAAGTAACATATATCATGCAACAACGAAGCCTAAGTCTCTTCCTATGCATCGGCATGTCATAAGAGAACAATTCATGCACACCGAGTAAAGGCCAATGCATAGTATAAGCAGTTTCTTGCAATTTTAGTGTATGGGAAACATAGAGAGGCGGAGATATAGTTCCTCTCTCATAATAATTGCAAGTAGGAGCAGCAAGCACATGCATATTATATTCATCAAAATCATCATGTGCAATGGTAAAAGTCAACCCATCAATATAATCGTAAATAAGCACAAACTTCTCCGATAAAGTGTAGTAGGGAGAATTCAAAAAGATAATAGGACTATCATGCGTGGGTGCAATAGCAGCAATTTCATGTTTAACATAAGGAACTATAGCAAGTTCATCTCCATAAGCATAATTCATATTGGCATCTTGGCGACAAGCATAACAAGCATCATCAAAAAGGGATATTTCAAACAAATTCAAGGGATCATAGCAATCATCCTTCGGTAAGCACGAAGGGGAATTAAATAATGTATGAGTTGGAGGGTTACTCTCACTAGAAAGTGGACACGGGTAGCTAATCCACTCTTCCTCCTTTTGTTCTTCGCTCTCCTCATCATCTTTTTCATCCAATGAGCTCACTGTTTCATCAATTTCTTCTTCCATAGCTTCCTGCAAAATATTAATCTCTTCTTGGACAGCAGAGACTTTCTCAATAAATGCATTAATATAGTAATTGTATTCATAATTTTCATAGCAATATCTAAGTATAGCAAGATTTTCAGGCCTATAAGCATCATCATCTAAAGCTTCATACTTTTCAAACAAAGATCCAATTTCATAAGTAGCCTTAAAAGCAACAAATTCTTCTATTTGTTCCACATCATAGTAATCATATATACCATTAGCATAAGAAGCTAAGGTTTCATTATCATTAAATTTGCATGAAAAGGGAAGGTGTGGAGCCTCCATCCTAGAGCAACAAGTAATATCATATCTCAAGCATAGATTCCAGGCATACCAACGCAACATAATAAATTGATCCCATAATAGTTCCCCTTTTTGTGTCAAGCGATAATCCCTAAAGTATTCACATTGATCCAACATGTCTCCCATTATAAAGTTGAATGGGGTTTTCTTAGGATTATCAAAGTAGTACATAATATCTTTCACATAATGAGAATCGAGGGCTTTAGGAGTTACCCCATCTCCATGAGTAGCAAGTACACCTAATTTTTTTGGTATTTTGCGTTCCATATCCATAAATAAAGATAGAGAACAACTTAGAACAGCAAATAAAAATTACTTAGTGATCAACCCTCAAAGGCTTTACGAAAAAAGGAGGAAGAGAGAGAAAAACAAAAGACAACTAAAGTATAAAATGTGGACGGAGTAAGGAGACGAACTCTAAGTCCGGCGCTAGGCGTAGAATCTTCGGAGACGGGCTGCGTTCCATGGGTTCGGCTCGAGTCGGTTGTCCGATGCATTTTGTAGACGGTATGCTCCGCCGGTCAGGACTTGGTCGATGATGAAGGGACCTTCCCATTTGGGCTTGAGTTTGTCCTTTTTCTTGTCCGGCAGGCGTAGAACTAATTCGCCAACATTGTAAGTTTTGGCCCGTACTTCTCGGCTTTGATATCTTCGAGCCTGCTGTTGATAGAATGCGGAACGAGCTTTTGCCACGTCGTGCTCCTCTTCTAAGGCGTCCAAACTGTCCTGCCGATCCAGCTCGACTTCTCTTTCTTTGTACATG
>NW_025245423.1:0-2634 GCF_018294505.1 Triticum aestivum
GCCAAGCCCTGCCAAGCCTGTCAAGGAGGCTACCCTAGACAAGACTATCGAGGATGTCTTCATTACTGGACGGGTTACACCGAACTGGGAAACCCCACAATGTTGGCCAAGCATAATGCAAAAGAAGAGCCGCCTCCAGGAGGAAAAATGAAGCTGGACCTAGAAAGCTATGTTTTCGTTGGTGCTGGTGACATCTACTCCGGCTATTTGAACTGCCTCCATGTC
Source organism: Triticum aestivum (assembly GCF_018294505.1). Lineage (NCBI taxonomy): Eukaryota > Viridiplantae > Streptophyta > Magnoliopsida > Poales > Poaceae > Triticum > Triticum aestivum. The sequence continues at coordinate 226 of NW_025245423.1, forward strand.
AACCTTATGAGGGAGCACTATGAGGTATGATTATTGACTCCGCTTCATATGCATCCATGTAGCCGCCAAGTCTAGAATATAAGAACAACTGGAGTATGTTGTAGACTTTAGAATTAAATTGTAAATTGTAGTTCACCTGCAGAAGTTACTCATGTAAGATCTGATCTGGTCGTCCCCAAGGGCCGGCTTAAACTGATAATTTGAGCCAGGACTTTAAGTTAATCCAAACTTGTAGCCTCCAAGGGCCTGCTTAAACTGACAATTTGAACCACGACTTCAAGTTTAAAAATGACCTACATTAGCCCCCAAGTGCCAAAGATATTGCTTGCAATGTGCTTGGGACATGTATTATTATATATGAATCCTGATCTATCATATTTGACCCTTTTCCACTGGAAGCTTTGTCTCTGAAGGATGTAGAACTTGGCGACTTAGTCAAAAACATCAAACACCAAGAAGTTGAGACTGTGAAAGCAGAAGCAAAATATCAATTTTCCATGAAGGAGACTGAGAAGTTTAAAGCTGATTTAGCTACGGAGAGGGTCGCCTTTGAAACAGAGAAAGCAAACTTGCTGAAGCATGCACAAGACGCAGAAGCCCAACTGAAGCCACCTGCTGATGAGCTAGCTAGCTTAAAGGGACATATTACTCACATGACAGCCGCCATCTTTGGTAAAATTCATACTCAGTCCCATCTCTATTGCAATATAATATTAAACCGCCAAGCAATTCTGAATGTTGGTTGTATGACAATATGAACAGGCCCCAGAAGTGCTAGTTTTGGTCAAGATATGCTGTTGTAGCTAAAGGCCATATACTCTTTCACAGAACAACTATACACTGGCACACTCACGGTTTGGTGGCATTAGGAGGCAACTGAAAGCCGCAAAGTCACATTAAAGTTGTGCAAGATCGTTTCTCCACTCTTCCCAGGCAAATCAAAGAACAGAGACTATCATCTGCCCGAGCAGAGCCCTTGTTGCTCTTGGTCGTGCGAAGGCGTGGGCCGCAGAACTTGACCTGGCGGAGATAGCCTCCGGATGCCCCAAATTCAAGGATGACAAGTCGCCCTTTGAGGAGAAGGACTTCAACTAGTGCATTCGTGAGATGCAGCCTGTGGCCTGCAAACTGGTGGAAGAGTTGAACATGTTTAACTACACGGCGACTTATGATGAGAACAATAAGAAAATACCAGCGCCGACCTTTAACCCTATCAATTTCATTCCTCCTTGGCGTAAGCATATTTTTGCTTCTGACGTACATCATTCCCTAATTCTCAATGATGAAGCCAGTTTTGAAGCTTTAACCGGCATCGAGTGGACAATGGCTAACCTCCAGATGATAGACGTAGAAGAAGAACCAGCGCAGTATAACCCGGATCCTTCAACTCGCCGGGGCAAAGATAACTGATCTAGGGGGCGGCTCTCAGACTTCGGTATAATGCTTCAGTGGAAAAACACTCTCAATTTTTGGGCTTGCGGTAGCCTGGTAATAGGCTAGATTAAAAAATCACTCTCATTCCGTCGTGCATGTTTAGCCTTTAACTGTTAAATTGTCAATTTGATATTTAAGATCCGCCGCTGTGCTTTCTCATACTATCATCATCCGTGTGGGTCAAATCAATATTTTCATATTTCCTATAGATTGAAACCAGGGAGATGCCTTTATAATTATGATTTGGAGCGGGTATCAACCCGAAGTCATGAAATATCATGATTTTGATTGCTCAAGGCAAAAAATATCATGGGGACTTAAAGTCTACTATCAGGGCGGGTTACCAAACCCAAAAATGCTCAAATATGAGTCATATGTTCAGGGCTACATGGCCCGAGTTGTAAAAAGCTCACTTGAGCAGAAAATATACAAGTCCAAAATGGTAAGAAGAAATAGAAATCCAGAAAAAAATTGAGTGCTTTCATACGACGCTAAGCCTTAAAACCCAAGTGCTTTCATAGGACTCCAAGACTTAAAACCCAAGTGCTTTCATGGGCCGCACAAACACTAAGTTAATCCTTGCTCACCGTAAGCCGGCCCTCACATGACGAACCGTTGTTTTAACCTTAACAAGTTCAGAGTCTTGACAAAGGTTGATTGTTAAGAGTACGGCGGGTCATTCAGGATTACCTGGCAGCGTAGCATTGTGCATATAGGCAGGATAACTCAGGATTCGGCGTTCACGCCTAGTCTAGAGGGTATGAAAGCTAAACCTGATGGGTTGGAAGCCCCCAAGTGACCTTATGAACAATTAATAAAGACTTGGATGCTTAGAAATAAAATTAAAGAGGCCCTGAATTATTAGGGATGCCGGCTTATTATATTGATCATAATATATACATTAATAATAGTATGTACAACGACAAGATCCGGTGGCTCAAGTGTAATAAGGCCGAAGATGAGCGATGTTCCAAC
>NW_025245424.1:0-2634 GCF_018294505.1 Triticum aestivum
GGAAAATATGAAAGTCCACGCCTGGTCAATTATGAAACTATAATCAGGGACACATCCTATTAAGAAACTAATCATGGGCTCATCTAATTATTAGAAATCTATACTACTTATAAAAGAGCAAACATTATTTTCTCTAAGTGCACCCCACAAAACGTACACGGATACATTACCACCGCATGATTACTCCTACTAAACTCAATCTAACAGCTAGCCTTAACCTAATATGTTCTTTGTGTGCACTTAGCAATTTACATTGACTGACCGTACTCCACCGCAGATCTATACTACTTATAAAAGAGCAAACATTATCTTCTCTAAGTGCACCCCACAAAACGTACACGGATACATTACCACCGCATGATTAGTCCCACTAAACTCAATCTAACGGCTAGCCTTAACCTAATATGTTCTTTGTGTGCACTTAGCAATTTACATTGACTGACCATACTCCACCGCGGAGGAAAATATGAAAGTCCACGCCTGGTCAATTATGAAACTATAATCAGGGACACATCCTATTAAGAAACTAATCATGGGCTCATCTAATTATTAGAAAACTAATCACAAAGGCATCCTATTATTAGGAAACTAATCACGGCTCATCCTATTATTAGGAAAATAATCACGCGCATCCTATTAGGAAATTAATCACGGACGTATCTAATTATTAGGAAACTAATCACGGACGCATCCTATTAGATAACTAATCATGAACGCATCTAATCATTTAGGAAAACTAACCACGAGCGCATCCTATCGTCTCCTATCATGGAATCGTGATCGCGAGTCGCCTGCCGTCACTGGCCCACCATCCACGTGAGCCACAGTGGGAGACACGCGAGGAGGAGCCATGACTTCCTCTGAACACACACACGTGTTGTCGTCGCCTTCGTCTTCTGCCTGGAGGCCAGGTCACTCTTCTACTGACTGCAACGACTTCGTCCACGTCCTGGGCATGCTCTCCGGGAACCACCGGCATCCGCGTCGACTTCAGTTCCGTCCACAAGACCCACGCTGACAACCACCCATCGCCGACGCCCTTCAAGTGGGGGCAACCCTGAGTATCCTGGATCAGTATAAGCGGGCCAAAAAAATCGAGTGGGGGCATTCGCCTCCACAACCATGCATGTAGAATCGCCTGGTCGCCAACCATCGTCCTCCCTTGGGCGGTGCAGGTCTCGGCCACTGCGCAGCAGGTGAAGCTAATCACGACCCGTTCTCACTCACCCGTAGCCACCGCCGACTCCCTCAGCTCTGACACGTGCTGCTCCTGGACACGCTTGTCCAGTATTCACGCGTGGATGACGTCGTCCAAAGACATCCTACCTTCGTCGGACGCTGGAACTCCCCACGCCCCGGTGCGTGGAGGCCGCCGCCTCAAAGCTGGACGACTGACTCACCTGCGTCGACAACGCCGCCTAGCTGGTGAGAGGCCTTAATGACGGAGACGCTTTCCTTCACGCGAACACGCCGCACGCACGCACTAATCAGGTAAGTACCGAGTGTTGTTTTTTTACTGTCATCTCTACCTCACCGGTGGTGACACATCTAGAAGTATATGAACTAGAGATGAGGCAATGAAAAACAGAGTAGCGCTGGAGCACACACAGTTGGGTTTCAGGCAACCAATGCCTTCTTTCTTTCTTTCTTTATTTTTCACTGATTTTCGCGTACCTGCAACAGACATCCTTGTTTTTTTAAGTACTGACTACCAGTTATTACATGACCAACTCACGACTACATAGTGAACTCACAGACAAACTCGCTGAACCAAGACCTTACTTGCAGTCATGAAATTACATTTGACTGAAAAAATCCCAAAAGTTTGCATAAATTTTAGTGAAAAAAAACTAAAGTTTGCATAAGTTTAACTAAAAAACCTGAAGTTTGCATAAGTGTATTTGTTTGTCCAGCAGATACATGGCAATTGTAATTTCACATGAGCATTTTCATATCGTCCTTATCTACAGTTGAGTTAACATGTTTTCTTGATAGAAAATTTGGACCACATACAAGAGAAGCAAAAAATGCATGTTGATTATAATGATGACGAATGTAGGATATTTTGTGGTCATGGTAAATTCTCATATCATTTATTTTATTTCATTATTGCACTCTACATTACATACTACACACGACCACTTTGGTAGAGGTGACGAGTTCACATCATACAGAGAGACCAACCATGTTTCTCCAAATATCTTGAATCATGATCCTTATAACTTCATCTCTACTTCTATACTACTTATAAAAAAGCAAACATTATCTTCTCTAAGTGCACCCCACAAAACGTACACGGATACATTACCACCGCATTTTTTTGTCTTGTTTCACAGCTGATTCTATGCAGTCAAGACATCTCTACACTTCTCTATCTGACAATGGCTTCCTCTTTTCAACAAACCATATAGGTCTCTTCCCATTATTGTGTTTGACACTCAATTGTAATAATAATTCTTGACTGGAGTTTGTTGGCACTGAAACGGTTCCTTAGCTTGTCCTAAGTGACATTTAATTTCATGTGTGATTATACTTGCATAAATGTGTGCATATGGAGAATCATGATAAATCTTCTAAATAATTTTAAGTTTTATACATTGGGAAAAGTGGGTGGTCTTTTAATACAGGAGACAT
>NW_025245425.1:0-2634 GCF_018294505.1 Triticum aestivum
AAATAATGCCTCTTTGCACACAAAAGCATAGCAAACAGATTTGCTGAAATCTAGCTCATCAATATCAGATTTGGTGGCAAATAAACATGCACTTTTCAATTTAATTTCAGAAGCAACACTAGATGGTTTATTATTAGGCTTCATTTGTTGCTCAAATTCTTTTGCCACAATCTGATTTTCACTCTTATTCGTCTCCTGTTTTGCTTTATTAGCTCTATTAATATCATCTTTCAAAATGGAATCAGGAGTCATAGGAAGCAAAGTAATATTTTTATCCTTATGAACAAGAGTATAGTGATTGTTTCTACCATGGTGTACAGAATTTTTATCAAATTGCCATGGTCTACCAAGTAATAAGGAACATGCTTGCTTAGGTACCACATCACAATCAACATAATCAGCATATGTAGAGATACTAAAATGCACACGAACAGTACGTGTTACCTTAACCTTGCCGCTGTTGTTGAACCATTGGATGTAGTAAGGATGTGGATGTGGTCTTGTGGTGAGAGAAAGCTTCTCCACCATCTCCATGCTAGCCAAGTTGTTGGCAGCTCCCTCCGTCTACGATGACGCGCACAGAACATTCCTTCACAACTCCCTTGGTATGGAACAAATTGTGCCTCTGATTTTGCTCAGCTTGTGTGATCTGCACACTCAAAACACGTTGAGCAACTAAACATTCATACCTGTCAGCGTCTTCAGGAGCCATGTATTGCGTCTCAAGATCAGAATCATCTCCACCATGTTCTTCACGTGTAATAAGAGCCAAAGTCTCCTCATCATAGTCACTAGCGGACTCATATCCACCATCCGCGGTAGCAATCATCACACGCGGAGATTTGCATTCTCTCGCATAATGACCTCATCCCTTACAACGACGACAAATAATATCACTTGTGTGCCCTATTGATGCCATGGAAGAAGAAGAACGTTGTGCAGGCCCCGCAGGTGCGCTCTTGGCAGATAATGGTGGTTGTGCCTGTTTTCTTGTATCACGGCTGGAGGTGGCACCGGATGGAGGTGCTGGTGCAGTTGAATAGAAGATGCACGTGGTGTCCATGATGAAGGTCGTCCTGCAGAAAAGTTAGTTCGCCCCAATGCTTGTCGATCCTGCACTTCACGTTCAGCTTTACAAGCAAGATGGAATAAACGAGTGATATTAGTATACTCCTTATAGTCTAGAATGGTCTGAATCTCTCTATTTAATCCACCCAGAAAACATGCAAGCATAGCTTCATTCTCCTCAACAATACCACATCTAATCATGCCAGTTTGTAATTCCTGGTAATATTCTTCTACAGATTTTTTCCCTTGTCTTAAACGCTGCAATTTTTGAAGCAATTCACGTTGATAATATGGTGGAACCCAACGCGTACGCATAGCAGTTTTCAAAGCAGCCCAAGTAGTTGGAATAGGATATAATCTACAATGTTCAGACCACCATACACATGCAAAACTAGTGAAAGCACAAACAGCAGCAGCAACTCGTCTCTCCTCGGGATATTGTAAACATGTAAATCGTTGTTCAGTTTCTAACTCCCAAGTAAGATATATATCAGGAACATATCTACCCTCAAATGGTGGAATATTCAATTTCAGTTTAGGAATATGGACATCATCTCGTACCTGAGGTGGTGGTGCAGGCCTACCATTACAAATATATACCTGAGGTCGACCTGCTGGTGGTGGTACAGGTGGCTGCACGTAGTGCTGATTTTGATCAACCTCATCCTCATAATCTCCCACATAATCATCCTCCTCTGCATCAGCAGCAGGAGCCACAGAAGTATCAATAGCAGCACCAACAGTTTGGCCAAACGCAAGAGGAACACGGCTTGCTCGGCGGAGGTCTGTTTCGCGACGTGGAGGTAGTCGTTGTTGTTGTTGTTGGAGAGGTGCGTTAGGTGCAGCGGGTGGTGGTGGTGGAAAACGCGCGAGCAATTCATTAAACTTGTTATCGAGCTTTGTTTCGAACGTCTTCTCAAGGCCAGTGATCTTCTCCATGGCCTCTTCAAAATTGTTCAGCACATCTTGCACCTGTTCAGTCATCATTTGCTAAAACTTATCATGAAGCTCCTTGTTTGATAAATTCTCCCAGTCAATCTCGTTGTCTTGTGATCCTGGCATGGTTAGCAGCAATAGAAACACACAAGAATATGATCCTACAGACTATGATAGAGGCAAAGGTGTCCCGTCTTTCGATGAGATGGTGGATTTCGCTTTGGTGGAAGTCGACTTTGACGATCCGACTACGAACGTGCGAGGACGTCGCGCCTTAGCAATCGCTAAACCAACTCCGAGAGGTTATTGACCACGCCGGAGCACGATCAACCTGACCACGAGGGTCTGTTTCCTGCGAGCAAACGAAGAACAAGCAAGAAACTGAGATTGCAATCTGGATATTGCGAATATAAGATGAAAGCTTTATTGATCAAGGTGGGGTTCTGTGACGCCTTTGTCTGGTCGTTGAACACAAACGAAGTACGCGAAGTTGCAGCTATGGCGAACTTTTAATCTAAACAAAACCCAAAGTCTAAACGATGCCCTAAGGGCTGTATATATGGAGGAAGAGGGGGGAATTTCGTGGCCCTTGGTGGAGGGGTCCGAAATCAACCCTATCTCTTGTTTCCC
>NW_025245426.1:0-2634 GCF_018294505.1 Triticum aestivum
ATCAACATGAAGTTGTTCACCGACGATGACTAGTCCGTCTCACGTGATGATCAGACACGGCCTAGTCGACTCGGATCGTGTAACACTTAGATGACTAGAGGGATGTCTAATCTGAGTGGGAGTTCATTAAAATAATTTGATTAGATCAACTTAATTATCATGAACTTAGTCTAAAACCTTTGCAAATATGTCTTGTAGATCAAATGGCCAATGCTGATGTCAACATGAACTTCAACGCGTTCCTAGAGAAAACCAAGCTGAAAGATGATGGCAGCAACTATACGGACTGGGTCCGGAACCTAAGGATCATCCTCATAGCTGCCAGGAAACAATATGTCCTAGAAGGACCGCTAGGTGATGCACCCGTCCCAGAGAACCAAGACATTATGAATGCTTGGCAGTCTCGTGCTGATGATTACTCCCTCGTTCAGTGCGGCATGCTTTAAAGCTTAGAACCGGGGCTCCAAAAGCGTTTTGAGCAACACAGAGCATATGAGATGTTCGAGGAGCTGAAACTAGTTTTCCAAGCTCATGCCCGGGTCGAGAGATATGACGTCTCCGACAAGTTCTATAGTTGTAAGATGGAGGAACATAGTTCTGTCAGTGAGCACATACTCAAAATGTCTGGGTTGCACAACCGCTTGTCCCAGCTGGACATTAACCTCCCGGACGAGGCGGTCATTGACAGAATCCTTCAGTCGCTCCCACCAAGCTACAAGAGCTTTGTGATGAACTACAATATGCAGGGGATGGTGAAGACCATTCCTGAAGTATTTTCCATGCTGAAGTCAGCAGAGGTTGAAATCAAGAAAGAACATCAAGTGTTGATGGTCAATAAGACCACTAAGTTCAAGAAGGGCAAGGGTAAGAAGAACTTCAAGAAGGACGGCAAAGATGTTGCCGCGCCCGGTAAGCCAGTTACCGGGAAGAAGTCAAAGAATGGACCCAAGACTGAGACTGAGTGATTTTATTGCAAGGGGAAGGGTCACTGGAAGCAGAACTGCCCCAAATACTTAGCGGATAAGAAGGCCGGCAACACTAAAGGTATATTTGATATACATGTAATTGATGTGTACCTTACCAGTACTCATAGTAACTCCTGGGTATTTGATACCGGTGCCGTTGCTCATATTTGTGACTCACAGCAGGAGCTGCGGAATAAGCGGAGACTGGCGAAGGACGAGGTGACGATGCACGTCGGGAATGGTTCCAAGGTCGATGTGATCACCGTCGGCACGCTACCTCTACATTTACCTACGGGATTAGTTTTAAACCTTAAGAATTGTTATTTGGTGCCAAGTTTGAGCATGAACATTGTATCTGGATCTCGTTTGATACGAGATGGCTACTCATTTAAATCCGAGAAATGGTTGTTCTATTTATATGAGAGATATGTTTTATGGTCATGCCCCGATGGTTAATGGTTTATTCTTAATGAATCTCGAGCATAATATTACACATATTCATAGTGTGAATACCAAAAGATGTAAAGTTGATAACGATAGTCCCACATACTTGTGGCACTGCCGCCTTGGTCACATTGGTGTCAAGCGCATGAAGAAGCTCCATGCTGATGGACTTTTGGAGTCTCTCGATTATGAATCATTTGACACATGCGAACCATGCCTCATGGGCAAGATGACCAAGACTCCGTTCTCCGGAACAATGGAACGAGCAACCAACTTATTGGAAATCATACATACCGATGTGTGCGGTCCAATGAGCGTTGAGGCTCGCGGAGGATATCGTTATGTTCTCACTCTCACTGATGACTTGAGTAGATATGGGTATGTTTACTTGATGAAACACAAGTCTGAGACCTTTGAAAAGTTCAAGGAATTTCAGAATGAGGTAGAGAATTAACGTGACCGAAAGATAAAGTTCCTACGATCAGATCGTGGAGGAGAATACTTAAGTCACGAATTTGGCACACACTTAAGGAAATGTGGAATCGTTTCACAACTCACGCCGCCTGGAACACCTCAGCGTAACAGTGTGTCCGAACGTTGTAATCGCACTCTATTGGATATGGTGCGGTCTATGATGTCTCTTACCAATTTACCGCTATCATTTTGGGGATACGCTCTAGAGATAGCTACATTCACTTTAAATAGGGCACCGTCTAAATCCATTGAGACGACACCGTATGAATTATGGTTTGGGAAGAAACCTAAGTTGTCGTTTCTAAAAGTTTGGGGATGCGATGCTTATGTCAAGAAACTTCAACCTGAAAAGCTCGAACCCAAGTCGGAAAAATGCGTCTTCATAGGATACCCTAAGGAAACCATTGGGTATACCTTCTACTTAAGATCCGAGGGCAAGATCTTTGTTGCCAAGAACGGATCTTTTCTAGAAAAAGAGTTTCTCTCGAAAGAAGTAAATGGGAGGAAGTAGAACTCGATGAAGTACTACCTCTTGAACGGGATAGTAGTGCAGCTCAGGAAAATGTTCCTGTGATGCCTACACCAACTAAATAGGAAAATAATGATGATTATCAAGGTACTTCGGATCAAGTTGCTACTGAACTTAGTAGGTCCACAAGGACACGTTCCGCACCAGAGTTGTACGGCAACCCTGTCCTGCAAATCATGTTGTTAGACAACGGTGAACCTTCGAACTATGAAGAAGCGATGG
>NW_025245427.1:0-2634 GCF_018294505.1 Triticum aestivum
TGTTGTTTGCATGTTTTACATGGCTGCTATGGGTTTCTAGCAAGAACGTTTCTTACCTACGCAAAACCACAACGTGATATGCCAATTGCTATTTACCCTTCATAAGGACCATTTTCATTGAATCCGTTCCGACTAAAGTGGGAGAGACTGGCACCCGCTAGCCACCTTATGCACCAAGTGCATGTCAGTCGGTGGAACCTGTCTCACGTAAGAGTACATGTAAGGTCGGTCCGGGCCGCTTCATCCCACAATACCGTCGAAACAAGATTGGACTAGTAACAGTAAGCATATTGAACAACATCAACGCCCACAACTACTTTGTGTTCTACTCGTGCAAAGAATCTACGCAATAGACCTAGCTCATGATGCCACTGCTGGGGAACGTAGCAGAAATTCAAAATTTTCCTACGTGTCACCAAGATCTATCTATGGAGAAACCAGCAATGAGGGGAAGGAGAGTGCATCTACATACCCTTGTAGATCGCTAAGCGGAAGCGTTCAAGAGAACGGGGTTGAAGGAGTCGTACTCGTCGTGATCCAAATCACCGGAGATCCTAGTGCCGAACGGACGGCACCTCCGCGTTCAACACACGTACAGCCCGGTGAAGTCTCCCACGCCTTGATCCAGCAAGGAGAAAGGGAGAGGTTGAGGAAGACTCCGTCCAGCAGCAGCACAACGGCATGGTGGTGTTGGAGGAGCGTGGCAATCCCTGCAGGGCTTCGCCAAGCACCAAGGGAGAGGAGGAGGAAGAAGAGACGCAGGGCTGCACCAACGAGAGATAGAATCACGGCTATTGGGCAGCCCCTAGGCCTCATATATATAGGGGAAGGGGAGGAGGGTGCGCCCCCTCTAGGGTTCCCACCCCTAGAGGGGCGGCAGCCCTAGATGGGATCAAGGGGAGGCGGCCAAGAGGGGAGGGAGAGGGAGGCGCCCACTAGATGGGCCTTAGGGCCCATCTGCCCTAGGGTTTGCCCCCTCCCACTCACCCTTGCGCCTTGGGCCTCTTGTGGGGGGCGCACCAGCCCCCTTGGGGCTGGTTCCCTCCCACACTTGGCCCACGCAGCCTTCTGGGGCAGGTGGCCCCACTTGGTGGACCCCCGGGACCCTCCCGGTGGTCCCGGTACGTTACCGGAAAAACCCGAAACTTTTCCGGTGACCAAAACAGGACTTCCCATATATAAATCTTTACCTCCGGACCATTCCGGAACTCCTTGTGACGTCCGGGATCTCATCCGGGACTCCGAACAACATTCGGTAACCACATACAAACTTCCTTTATAACCCTAGCGTCATCGAACCTTAAGTGTGTAGACCCTACGGGTTCGGGAACCATGCAGACATGACCGAGACGTTCTCCGGTCAATAACCAAAAGCGGGATCTGGATACCCATGTTGGCTCCCACATGTTCCACGATGATCTCATCGGATGAACCACGATGTCAAGGACTCAATCGATCCCATATACAATTCCCTTTGTCTAGCGGTATTGTACTTCCCCGAGATTCGATCGTCGATATCCGATACCTTGTTCAATCTCGTTACGGCAAGTCTCTTTACTCGTTCCGTAACACATCATCCCGTGATCAACCCCTTGGTCACATTGTGCACATTATGATGATGTCCTACCGAGTGGGCCCAGAGATACCTCTCCGTTTACACGGAGTGACAAATCCCAGTCTCGATTCGTGCCAACCCAACAGACACTTTTGGAGATACCTGTAGTGCACCTTTATAGCCACCCAGTTAAGTTGTGACGTTTGGTACACCCAAAGCATTCCTACGGTATCCGGGAGTTGCACAATCTCATGGTCTAAGGAAAAGATACTTGACATTAGAAAAGCTTTAGCATACGAACTACGATCTTTGTGCTAGGCTTAGGATTGGGTCTTGTCCATCACATCATTCTTCTAATGATGTGATCCCGTTATCAATGACATCCAATGTCCATGGTCAGGAAACTGTAACCATCTATTGATCAACGAGCTAGTCAAGAGAGGCTTACTAGGGACATGGTGTTGTCTATGTATCCACACATGTATCTGAGTTTCCTTTCAATACAATTTTAGCATGGATAACAAACGATTATCATGAACAAGGAAATATAATAATAACTAATTTATTATTGCCTCTAGGGCATATGTCCAACACATGTGGACTCATACGCGACGCAACCGGACTCGTACGCCGAGCAAACGGGCCTTGATCCGGATGATTGGACGTCCAGTGCCGGACCAAAATAGAAGGGTAGGAGAAAAGGTTTCAATTTGAGAGAGGACGAATTGTTGTGTGATGCTTGGTTTGCCACTAGCGTTGATTCATTTCAAGGCACAAAGCAAAGGGGCTCAACCTTTTGATCCAATGTTCCTTCTTGGTTGCATGAGCATAAGAACTTCGATTCCTACCGCAAGAAAGCTATCTGGGATCGTACACCAAAGTCGATCACCCATTAATGGTACACCATCTATGATCCCGTGATCAAGTATTGAGGCCATTACAAAATACTCTTAAACTGGTGGACAAGTGGTGCATAAATCACCGAGCAAGTAAGTTGTTCTGTGTGTTGGTCATTTGGCTAAATATGCTCTATGTTTTGGTCATTTGGTCGGATATGCAACTTGTGACCAAGTCCTCTT
>NW_025245428.1:0-2634 GCF_018294505.1 Triticum aestivum
GGCGTTTGCAACCGCGACAACACTTCCAGACTTGTGAGAGGCCGCCGGCACAAGATTTGGCGGCATGCTAGCCCCCGGAGGCCGCCGGCCACAGCCATAGACGCGCGAAGGGCAATCCGCGTAGAGGGAATTTTTCGGATACTTCTCCATCACCAAAAATTATGAAAAAATACCATCGTTCCTATAGCACATGTGCCCACGTCGTGCAAAAAAATCATGATTTTATCGCGCTCCGAGTATTTAGTAATATTGACGCCGCATCGTTACCACAGAACGTCTACTACCGTGTCATCGCCGTCCGTGAGGGGGGCCACACCCCGGAGACGCGTCCCGCCTCTTCGGACAAGCCACCACACCACCCCGCATGTATGAGAGCCCGGTGCGATGCTCCGGTGGCATTGCTACCCTCCCAGTGCCCCCGTCCCGCCTAACCCTGTAGCGTTTGACCACGGGATCTACCCCTTTGACTTTGCACGGACGGGCTTTGACCAATGGACCTCCCCACCCGGTTGTGTTAGGTCAGCCCATAGGAACACTTTGGAGCAACATCCGGGGAAGTCCCACAGCAAGATCCCCTCCGTGTAGACCCCACGCGTCTGTTTCCCCCCTCCAGGTGCCGGCGGCAGCGCCGTTCGTGAGGGGGGCACACCCCGGACACGCGTGCCGGGCGTTTGCAACCGCGACAACACTTTCAGACTTGTGAGAGGCCGCCGGCGCAAGATTTGGCGGCATGCTAGCCCCCGGAGGCCGCCGGCCACAGCCGTAGACGCGCGAAGGGCAATCCGCGTAGAGGGAATTTTTCGGATACTTCTCCATCACCAAAAATTATGGAAAAATACCATCGTTCCTATAGCACATGTGCCCACGTCATGCAAAAAAAATCATGATTTTATCGCGCTCCGAGTATTTAGTAATATTGACGCCGCATCGTTACCGCAGAACGTCTACTACCGTGTCATCGCCGTCCGTGAGGGGGGCCACGCCCCGGAGACGCGTCCCGCCTCTTCGAACATGCCACCACACCACCCCGCATGTATGAGGGCCCGGTGCGACGCTCCGGTGGCATTGCTACCCCCAGTGCCCTCGTCCCGCCTAACCCTGTAGCGTTTGACCACGGGATCTACCCCTTTGACTTTGCACGGACGGGCTTTGACCAGTGGACCTCCCCACCCGGTTGTATTAGGTCAGCCCATAGGAACACTTTGGAGCAACATCCGGGGCAGACCCACAGCAAGATCACCTCCGTGTAGACCCCACGCGTGCGTTTCCCCCCTCCAGGTGCCGGCGGCAGCGCCGTCCGTGAGGGGGGCACACCCCGGACATGCGTGCCAGGCATTTGCAACCACGACAACACTTCCAGACTTGTGAGAGGCCGCCAGCGCAAGATTTGGCGGCATGCTAGCCCCCGGAGGCCGCCGGCCACAGCCGTAGACGCGCGAAGGGCAATCCGCATGGAGGGAATTTTTCGGATACTTCTCCATCACCAAAAATTATGAAAAAATACAATCGTTCCTATAGCACATGTGCCATGTCGTGCAAAAAAATCATGATTTTATCGTGCTCCGAGTATTTAGTAATATTGATGCCGCATCGTTACCGCAGAACGTCTACTACCGTGTCATCGCCGTCCGTGAGGGGGGCCACGCCCCGGAGACGCGTCCCGCCTCTTCGGGCATGCCACCACACCACCCCGCATGTATAAGGGCCTGGTGCGACGCTCCGGTGGCATTGCTACCCCCAGTGCCCCCGTCTCGCCTAACCCTGTAGCGTTTGACCACGGGATCTACCCCTTTGACTTTGCACGGACGGGCTTTGAACAATGGACCTCCCCACCCGGTTGTGTTAGGTCAGCCCATAGGAACACATTGGAGCAACATCCGGGGAAGACCCACGGCAAGATCCCCTCTGTGTAGACCCCACGCGTCCGTTTCCCCCCTCCAGGTGCCGGCGGCAGCGCCGTTCGTGAGGGGGGCACACCCCGGACACGCGTGCCGGGCGTTTGCAACCGCGACAACACTTCCAGACTTGTGAGAGGCCGCCGGCGCAAGATTTGGCGGCATGCTAGCCCCCGGAGGCCGCCGGCCACAGCCATAGATGCGCGAAGGGCAATCCACGTAGAGGGAATTTTTCGGATACTTCTCCATCACCAAAAATTATGAAAAAATACCATCGTTCCTATAGCACATGCGCCGACGTCGTGCAAAAAAATCATGATTTTATCGCGCTCCGAGTATTTAGTAATATTGACGCCGCATCGTTACCACAGAACGTCTACTACCGTGTCATCGCCGTCCGTGAGGGGGGCCACGCCCCGGAGACGCGTCCCGCCTCTTCGGACATGCAACCACACCACCCCGCATGTATGAGGGCCCGGTGCGACGCTCCGGTGGCATTGCTACCCCCAGTGCCCTTGTCCCGCCTAACCCTGTAGCGTTTGACCACGGGATCTACCCCTTTGACTTTGCACGGACGGGCTTTGACCAGTGGACCTCCCCACCCGGTTGTATTAGGTCAACCCATAG
Organism: Triticum aestivum; assembly: GCF_018294505.1. Taxonomy (NCBI): domain Eukaryota; kingdom Viridiplantae; phylum Streptophyta; class Magnoliopsida; order Poales; family Poaceae; genus Triticum; species Triticum aestivum. The sequence goes on from NW_025245428.1 coordinate 2,523, forward strand.
GAACACTTTGGAGCAACATCCGGGGCAGACCCACAGCAAGATCCCCTCCGTGTAGACCCCACGCGTCCGTTTCCCCCCTCCAGGTGCCGGCGGCAGCGCCGTCCGTGAGGGG
>NW_025245429.1:0-2634 GCF_018294505.1 Triticum aestivum
ATATGTATATGTATATGTATATGTATATATGTGTGTGTGTGTCTATGTGTAATTAACCCACATCATCAAAATTAATTCCCAAATACTCAATAGTGCAGCTGCACTAATTAGGCTTCGCGAGCGCAACGTACATGACAAAAAGCTCACACTACAAAAAAAGTAATTAGCATTCCGAGTCATCATTACACTACGAAAAAGGCATATGGCACGTACAACATTATTGGAAGAGAACAAGGAAATCTTCCATTGATTGCCCCAAAATAATCAGGAAACAATTAGAAAAAAGGCTTGCTTATAGGACTCCACAGGCATCTTGATTTTATGGGTGGTGGTGCATGGCCGTTCTTAGTTGGTGAAGCGATTTATCTGGTTAATTTCGTTAATGAACGAGACCTCAGATTGCATACTAGCTATGCAGAGTCATCCCTCCGCAGGTTAAAGAAACAGTTAAAAAAGGAAATTCACCATCCATAAAATATGCCGACGAAAATCTCCTTTACTCCTCTACATGGCCCCCGCCCATCAATCTTGCTCTTCTATCTATGGTCAGTAGCAGTGTTTTTTCTCGGTCAAATAAAGTGCATTGTGCTTTCCTAATTCGGGCAAAATGTATATTATCCCAATACCTTATTTTATCCTACAATTGTTGATTTATCAAGGAGCTGTACGGGATGTTTGTACTTTGAATTAGGAGGAGCCAAGTGTCTCAAAAGACCGGTTTTGCAGTTATATTTTCCTCTTTTTTCACAGTTCAATATATCGTACATCTAACTTATTTTTCTATATGCTAGATGGAAAAATAAATCTCTCGTGTTTGGGAGATTCAGTATATTGTTTGAATGGGGGTTGAGACATAAATTTATCAATGACAGAGAGTTGATCAAGACTGGTGGCCAGATGACACCGGCGGATAACGGTAAGTAAAGACTTGCATCAAGTCAAATACTTCAAGACTATAATGCATATCATCGAAGAATTGAAGAACCTAGGGTTACTTGGATGCCTGCCTCGTCGCCTCTATTTAGGAAAAAAAGCACTCACAGTAGTATTATCTACTCCCTCCGTTCGGAATTACTCGTCAAAGAAATAAATGTATCTAGATGTATTTTTGTTGTAGATACATCTATTTTTGTGACAAGTAATTCCGAACGGAGGGAGTAGATAATACTACAGTGAGTGCTTTTTTTCTGTGGGAGTAGTAACTAACTCGTGATTAGCTTCTTGCTCCCCCACCCCACCTGAGAGTTGTACTTAATTATGAGCTTATTGTTTTAACGGGTAATGGTATGACTTGTAGGTATCTTGTCTACTCTGGATCAGGATGCAAGTTGGCCGGCCGGGAAACAGCAGGACTTGTAGGTATCTTGTAGGTATCTTGCTGAATTTTTTGGTTGGTAGCAACGCAACCAAGGATAAGTGTGACAGAGACGTACTAGGAGTATATAGCTGGAAGAGGGTTTCCCAGGCTGTATTGTAGCTCATGACCTTTTCTACAAATACAAAACAATTAATATATTTGTTGGACCTGCCATGTACTAGTAGAAAATTCAAACTCGTGTCATTGCATGCCTAGGACTCGTGTTGATCCAATTCAGACTCGTGTCATAGCATGCCTAGGAATCTTTAGTAAGTACTGGTATTGAATATGAACTCTAATCAATAGTTCATATGTTAGTGTGAAGATGAACCCTAGTTCATAATTTTTTTTGTTAAAAAAATTATGATGTAATGCATGTGGGAGGACTTGATTGTAGTTTGATGATGCATGTTGATATGATGATATGAAGATGTTGGAGGATTTTTTTTGTTTACAAATATGATGATATGATGCATATTGGAGGATTTTTTTTAAATATGATGATATGATGCATGTTGGAGTGATGATGCATGTTGATATGATGATATGAAGATGTTGTTTGGAGATAATACATTGAAGATGAATGTTGGAGGATTTTTTTTGTGATATGATGGATGTTGGAGGATTTTTTTTTTGATATGATTTGATCCATCATGTATAGTAGATGTTGTCGGAGGATTTTTTTTATAATGATGCATGGTGATATGATTTTGATATGATGCATGTTTATGTATGCTTATGCTTATGATGTTTTTGTTTATGAAATTTTATTAAGGCGGCCACCTCTTGAGGACAACATCGGCCCACGGTACATCATGCTGGACTGGGCACTCGACAAGGGTCATCGTGCCCATTTCATAGAGAACGGAGAGGTAAGTGATATGAATGAAATATTGATCAAAGTTTTCGGATTGATGAAAATAACTTCCTAACTTTTGGCGTTCACTTTTTGACAGATGCTCCAGCCACTGCGCATGAGGGGTCACGGGGTTCATGGGCATATGGACTACGACAAGCGCTACGCGCCGTTCTTCAAGAAAGCCCGACTGTTGGGTTTCGTGTTGCAGTTCAAGCGTCAGCCGCCGATGCTTGTCCATGCAGCTCTGACAGCTTTGATTGACCGGCGGCAACCGGAGACCCATTCTTTCCATCTCCCATGCGGAGACCCATGCACTGACCGGGCGAGTGGAGAGGACAAACTGGCAGGAGAGGGTTACCACCCTCATCCGCGGCTGCCCCGAGGCTAAGGGTAACCGTACATCCGGTGCGCCGTTGCC
>NW_025245430.1:0-1725 GCF_018294505.1 Triticum aestivum
AATTCATTTTGTAGTGATTTTCAATTTCAGGTTCATTTAGCTCTCTAAACAATTAGGTAAATGACCGAAAAACAACAAATGATGTCAGAACATGTTGGAAATTGATGATGTCGCTTTGAATGCTGCATACTGAACACAAAAGTAGTCCGGAGTTCAAATAAGTTTAAAAAATATTGAAGCACCCGTGTAACAGATGAGTTCTTGTCCGAAACCCTGATACTCCGAAAGAGTTTGTCCAGTTTGTACACGAAGTGCGTCCAGTTTTTGCCGCGACCCTCTCTACTCTTTCGCACACTCTATGCGGGTGAAATAATGATACCATGCCAAGTTTCAACATTTTCATAATTCATTTTGTAGTGATTTTCAATTTCACGGTCATTTAGCTCTCTAAACAATTAGGTAAATGACCGAAAAACAACAAATGATGTCAGAACATGTTGGAAATTGATGATGTCGCTTTGAATGCTGCATACTGAACACGAAAGAAGTCCGGAGTTCAAATAAGTTTAAAAAACATTGAAGTGCCCGTGTAACAGATGAGTTCTCGTCCGAAACCTTGATACTCCGAAAGAGTTTGTCTAGTTTGCACACGAAGTGCGTCCCGTTTTTTTGTGACCCTCTCTACCCTTTCGTACATGCTATGCAGGTGAAATGATTATACCATGCCAAGTTTCAACATTTTCAGAATTCATTTTGTAGTGATTTTCAATTTCACGGCCATTTAGCTCTCTCAACAATTAGGTAAATGACCAAAAAACAACAAATGATGTCAGAACATGTTGGAAATTGATGACGTCGCTTTGAATGCTGCATATTGAACACAAAAGAAGTCCGGAGTTCAAATAAGTTTAAAAAACATTGAAGCGCCTGTGTAACAGATGAGTTCTCGTTCGAAACCCTGAGACTCCGAAAGAGTTTGTCCAGTTTGTACACGAAATGCGTCCAGATTTTGCTGTACTCTTTCGCACATGCTATGCGGGTGAAATGACGATACCTTGCCAAGTTTCAACATTTTCAGAGTTCATTTTGTAATGATTTTCAATTTCACGGTCATTTAGCTCTCTAAACAATTAGGTAAATGACCGAAAAACAACAAATGATGTCAGAACATGTTGGAAATTGATGACGTCGCTTTGAATGCTGCATACTGAACACAAAAGAAGTCCGGAGTTCAAATAAGTTTAAAAAACATTGAAGTGCCCGTGTAACAGATGAGTTCTCGTCCGAAACCCTTTTACTCTGAAAGAGTTTGTCCAATTTAAACACAATGTGCGTCCAGTTTTTGCCGTGACGCTCTCTACTCTTTCGCACATGCTATGCGGGTGAAATGATGATGCCATGCCAAGTTTCAACATTTTCATAATTCATTTTGTAGTGATTTTCAATTTTAGGTTCATTTAGCTCTCTAAACAATTAGGTAAATGACCGAAAAACAACAAATGATGTCAGAACATGTTGGAAATTGATGACGTCACTTTGAATGCTGCATACTGAACACGAAAGTAGTCCGGAGTTCAAATAAGTTTAAAAAATATTGAAGCGCCCGTGTAACAGATGAGTTCTCGTCCGAAACCCTGATACTCCGAAAGAGTTTGTCCAGTTTGTACACGAAGTGCGTCCAGTTTTTGCCGCGACCCTCTCTACTCTTTCGCACACGCTATGCGGGTGAAATGATGATACCATGCCAAGTTTCAACATTTTCATAATTCATTTTGTAGTGATTTT
>NW_025245430.1:1735-2634 GCF_018294505.1 Triticum aestivum
TAAATGACCGAAAAACAACAAATGATGTCAGAACATGTTGGAAATTGATGATGTCGCTTTGAATGCTGCATACTGAACACGAAAGAAGTCCGGAGTTCAAATAAGTTTAAAAAATATTGAAGTGCCCGTGTAAAATATGAGTTCTCGTCCGAAACCCTGATACTCCGAAAGAGTTTGTCTAGTTTGCACACGAAGTGCGTCCAGTTTTTTTGTGACCCTCTCTACCCTTTCGCACATGCTATGCAGATGAAATGATTATACCATGCCAAGTTTCAACATTTTCAGAGTTCATTTTGTAGTGATTTTCAATTTCACGGTCATTTAGCTCTCTAAACAATTAGGTAAATGACCAAAAAACAACAAATGATGTCAGAACATGTTGGAAATTGATGACGTCGCTTTGAATGCTGCATACTGAACACAAAAGAAGTCCGGAGTTCAAATAAGTTTAAACAACATTGAAGCGCCCGTGTAACAGATGAGTTCTCGTCCGAAACCCTGAGACTCCGAAAGAGTTTGTCCAGTTTGTACACGAAATGCGTCCAGATTTTGCCGTACTCTTTCGCACATGCTATGTGGGTGAAATGATGATACCTTGCCAAGTTTCAACATTTTCAGAGTTCATTTTGTAATGATTTTCAATTTCACGGTCATTTAGCTCTCTAAACAATTAGGTAAATGACCGAAAAACAACAAATGATGTCAAAACATGTTGGAAATTGACGACGTCGCTTTGAATGCTGCATACTGAACACAAAAGAAGTCCGGAGTTCAAATAAGTTTAAAAAACATTGAAGTGCCCGTGTAACAGATGAGTTCTCGTCCGAAACCCTTTTACTCTGAAAGAGTTTGTCCAATTTAAACACAATGTGCGTCCAGTTTTTGCCGTGACCCTCTCT
>NW_025245431.1:0-2634 GCF_018294505.1 Triticum aestivum
ATCATGTGCTGAAACTTATCATGAAGCTCCTTGTTCGATAAGTTCTCCCAGTCAATCTCGTCGGCTTGTGATCCTGGCATGGTTAGCAGCAATAGAAACACACAAGAATATGATCCTACAGACTACTAAGAAGTGGTGGTGGTGTATCACAAATCCGTCAAGCAAATCTCAAATTCTTACCAGTTCTTACCCAGCAGCAGGCGGTGATCGGCAACCGTTGTTGTCAAAAACTCTCAAAGCTTGGATAGAGCGATTACCAGGGAGAGTCAAACACACGACGTAGATGTATGTGGAGCTGGGAAGGCTTATAGTATGGTAGCAAAAAGGGTCAGCAATAATCAATTCAGAGATGCAAAGTTGAATAAACGCTCAACGACGGTACTGTGCTGGTCCTAGGCTAGACTGTGCTAGAGACGCGAGCCTAGAACACCAACAAAATCACGGCGCGGCACGTAAACAAGGGAAAAGCACACTCTGAATTTTTTTTCGCTCTCTTTTTTTTTTGCGCTCTTTTTTTTTGCGCTGCTTTTTTTTTTGCGAAAAATCACTATAATGGCGAGTGTCTCAAAACTCTTCCTAGCTCAAACTGACAGGATGGGCACGAAATTTTTTCGACCAAAAATTTTTTTTTTCGACTGCCCGGACCCAAAAACTGGAAACGGGTCAAAAAAAACTTCCTATAACGGCACCTGTCTCAAAACACTCAGAAACACCTAAAAATAGGATAGCCAGAAAATTTTTCGAAAAATGCGTTTTCGAAAAATTTTGGGCCTAAACGGAGCGTGGCTACCCGACTCTTTTTTTTTTCCGAAACCTACTCCGGCAAGGAAACACGAATCGGAATCTAGATTGATCCCGAAAACAAACCTAATAAGCAAGGAACTCGGATTGGTGGTGGATATATGGTGGTGGTATATGGCAGCGGTGGTAGTATATGGATATGGATCGGTGGTGGTATATGGACACGGATTGGTGGTGGTATATGGATACGGATTCGGAGCGGTGGTGGTAGATGGCAGGGCGATGATGATGGTGCGGCGACGGCGTGACAACTTGTGAACAGAACTCGAAACTCTAAAAGACTAGACGCTAAGACCAGCAACTGAACACGACGATGCAACCGCAAATTCAACAAAGCAAATACAGAAAAGATTATGCAAGGCTCAGATTGGTTCGGATGGGATGAACTAACCCTAATTTTTTTGGCTTTTTCGTGGACTTTAGGTATGAAGAACAGACTCGATCTAAACTACGAAAAACTGTAAAATCTCACCGAGCAACCTGGAAATCTGATACCACTTGATAGAGGCAAAGGTGTCCCGTCTTTCGATGAGATGATGGATTTCGCTTTGGTGGAAGTCGACTTTGACGATCCGACTACGAACGTGCGAGGACGTCGCGCCTTAGCAATCGCTAAACCAACTCCGAGAGGTTATTGACCACGCCGGAGCACGATCAACCTGACCTCGAGGGTCTGTTTCCTGCGAGCAAACGAAGAACAAGCAAGAAACTGAGATTGCAATCTGGATATTGCGAATATAAGATGAAAGCTTTATTGATCAAGGTGGGGTTCTGTGACGCCTTTGTCTGGTCGTTGAACACAAACGAAGTACGCGAAGTTGCAGCTATGGCGAACTTTTAATCTAAACAAAACCCAAAGTCTAAACGATGCCCTAAGGGCTGTATATATGGAGGAAGAGGGGGGGGGGAATTTCGTGGCCCTTGGTGGAGGGGTCCGAAATCAAACCTATCTCTTGTTTCCCCACACATACGGACTCTAAAAATAGCCTATACTTATGTATTTCGAAATTACATGGGCCTGGCCCAATAATAAGGTGACGCAGCACCTAAAATAGCCTCGGGACGAAATTTATGAAGTGGCATCTTGTATATTTCGTCCAAGGCTTCATGCACCCATTATGGTGGCTTCAAAGTCCTGAAATCATCACTTGTAACTCCGTTCTTGGTTCCCTTGCGCATGCCATCATCTCCATGCTTGTTCTTGCTCCAATGTTCATCCTTCTCCAAGCTAGGCCCTTCATTTGTAAGCAAAACAAATGTATCCAATTTAGGCAGCATCATATTCTCATGAACATTAGAATCATTACCAAGAAACGAAAGTACCTGGTAATTTAGTTGGCGTGCACGAGCTCTAGTAATTGGTCCAGTATGTATAGCAGCAGGGGCTGTGGGTGTAACAATTGTATTGATGTCCTCATCAGATCAATATGTGCATGATGCTGATTTTAAAGATGTAATGCAGAATTGTAAAGAAGGAAGAATGTGGAACAAGTTCGTCATTAACCATGGATTTGTGTTTCGTGCTAACAAGCTATGCATTCCAGCTAGCTCCGTTCGTCTTTTGTTGTTGCAGGAGGCGCATGGAGGAGGATTAATGGGACACTTTGGCGTGAAGAAGACGGAGGACGTACTTGCTACACATTTCTTTTGGCCAAAGATGAGACGGGATGTTGAGCGTTTTATTGCTCGATGCACTACATGTCAAAAAGCTAAGTCATGACTCAATCCTCATGGTTTATATATGCCTTTGCCTGTACCTAGTGTTCCTTGGGAGGATATATCTATGGACTTTGTTTTAGGTTTACCTCGAACAAAGAAGGGGAGGGATAGCAT
>NW_025245432.1:0-2634 GCF_018294505.1 Triticum aestivum
CGAGCTGTACGTGTGTTGAACGCGGAGGTGCCGTCCGTTCGGCACTAGGATCTCCGGTGATTTGGATCACGACGAGTACGACTCCTTCAACCCCGTTCTCTTGAACGCTTCCGCTTAGCGATCTACAAGGGTATGTAGATGCACTCTCCTTCCCCTCGTTGCTGGTTTCTCCATAGATAGATCTTGGTGACACGTTGGAAAATTTTGAATTTCTGCTACGTTCCCCAAGAGTATCAGCATTACACGGGCTCAGGTGGCTACCTCAAAGCCCGGACGTTGTGGGACGAATCTGAGAATGACCTGATTGCTAAAGGGGTCCCACCAGCGACACTAAACTGGTCAGACTGTTAAAGGACATGGTTCTTCCGGGTTGGGGGAACTTTGGACCCAGAAACAGGGGAGTGTCATTGGATGGAGGAGCAACTTCCAATACCCGTCAAGAAGCATCAGGATTATATCACCACAATGCAGAAAGGGACATTCATTCCCGATAGAGAGAAAGACGAGATGATTGAGGCCCTAGGGAATCCTTACCACCCTGGACGAACAAGAGGCACACCAGCCTCCGTTGCGTGGGTGCATGGGTTCCCCGGCGCATGCAGTTACAGATGACGATATAGAAAGAGGAAAGCAGAGCTGAGCGAAATGCAGAAGATCAATGCAAGATTAGCGAAGCTAGAGGAACTTTCAGCTGTCAGCCAACCATCTCAGCGGCACGAAGCTACCCTAGAAGCTACCCGGCCATCTCAGCGGAGAAGCAGCATGGATTCCACGGTGCTCGTTCAGCCTGATTTCATGGATCCTCGCTACCCTATGGATACTGTCACGGAGGCTCAACATTGCGAGCTTATGTAGAAATGATAGAACCTGACTTTGAAGGCGGCTGTCGGCTCTGTTGCACCTCCTCAAGCTGATGGATCTTTTCACTGCCGTATGATTCCACATGGCTATGTTGTCGCGACGGTGGATGAAATGATGGAGGGATTTCAGGAGCTGGACCTTGACCACCCTACAGTTGAAGGGGAGAATCATCTGGGAGTTGCTTTATGGAGTACATGTCTATGGAGGAAGGAGTACATCAAGCTTCCAAACTGGACGCCTCCTCCTCCGACGAGTCAGGGCACTCCGCCTCCTCTTCCGCCTCCTCCTCCGTTGAGTCAGGGAACTCCGCCTCCTCCTCCGCCTCCTCCGGCGCGTGACGACACTCTGGCTCCTCCTTCGCCTCCTCCGACAAGCACTCCGCCTCCTCCGGCGCATGAGGGCACTCCGGCTCCTCCTCCGCCTCCTCCGGCGCATCGGAGCACTCCGCCTCCTCCGGCGTGTCAGCAGACTCCGCCGCGTCAGCAACGGCGGAAGAGAGACGCCGCTGCTCCGGCGCCTAGCAGTAGATGCAGAGGCAAGAAGCAATTCAAATACGATCCATCTCTCAAGGCTCCGGAAAAGTTACCATATGAGGGGACCGACAAGGAAAACGAGGACATCTGTCGTGCCCAAGTGAGGGACCATTTTCAACAAAATCCTCCACCTACAAAGGAAACAGTAGATCCGATGAAAGCGAAGCGGACTATCGATGCCCTGAAGGGACCACCACCTCCTCCGCCGGATTCCAACTATGTTGGCCTTATTAAAAAGACATATAAAGAAGAGGAGCGGTCAGGAAGTACTAGAAGTGATGCAAGGTTAGCAGAACAAAGAAGTGGGAAAAAATTCCCTAGCTCGGCGAACAGGCGAACCAAACGTGCCCCCCGCTCAAGGTGTCTAGCGATATCATTGCAAATCATCCGAGGATGGTGCCCGGTACCAATCCTGCTGATTTCTTGAGCGATGATGTAGAGTTTGAAATAATGGAGGCGGACGCCTTCAGATACGAGTACGGGATGCCTCTCGTCAAACCTGATCATCCTCCTCTATCAACGATGATGCGAAGATTGCATGAATGGTACATGAAAACCTACAGCGAGTCTGAGAAGAATAGTTTCATGCTGAGAATTAGAAAGGAGCACGACTTCTCTGGAACTGAGCTGTTGCTTGTTGAATTTGTGGAGCGATTCCAGTTATACAATCAAATGGCCCTCGACCAACAACTCATGACTTGCTACTGTCTGTAAGTATTACTTCTGTAATTAAGTCTCTATATATAGCTTAGCTCTTTCATTGCATGTATATATATTTATCCTCACTATATTATGCAGGTTGAAGATCATCGAATGCAGAAAAACAGAAATTTATGACATCGGGTTCATTAACCCAAATATCATACATGAATGGAAGGTTAAAAAATGAGTCACAGATACCGAGGACAACTTGGTACAATCGTTGCTTGTAAATCAAAACGAATCGAAAATACTCTTTCCTTACAACTACAAGTGAGTGTTACTGTCTTGTGCATATTCGGTTTCCCTTACTCGAGGTTATAGTAATGTAATTGATGTGTTATGCATGCGTGCGCAGATTCCACTTTATTCAGCTAGATATTAAGCTTGACCGAGGAGTAGTGACTGTCTTAGACTTGAGGCAAAAAGATACGCTCTTACCAAGAAAAGAAGGAAATCTTCTTTGAATGCCTTCTTAGTATGAATGTCCCGTCTGGCTTATTGTCAAATATAAAGGGAATAATAAATATGGAAGAGAAAA
>NW_025245433.1:0-2633 GCF_018294505.1 Triticum aestivum
TGCGTTGCCATCATAAGGTAGTCATATATATTTGATGCAGCAGTGCGAGGGATTTTATCCCTTCTTGAAGGCATGGATGCCAAAGAACTTCGTTATTGGTGTTAATTTCACATCTTGTAATGCGGGTCTGTCGTAGTTGTTCATGTTTTGTGCTCTACTTGTTGTTGGACTTGGTCTTGCTGCCTTTAAACCAACTTTAATAAAGATTTTTCTGTGCATCACGCAGGGGGTTTTTAACCTCCCTTTCAAAAAATAAAGAAGCTAGTCCTATATATTTGTTCCCTTTTTGAAATATAAATTTACTATTTTCAACAACAACTAGAAGATCATATCATATACTTCATAAATGATGATTTGATGAACTTCGACTCACTTATGTAGGCATACTTGCGTGCATGTGTGTGTGTTTGGCATCATAGCCGTCATGGTCCATAACCAACCTTGCTTTTTTCCTAAGGTAATTAAAGAATGGCTGGAGGCTCCAAAGGCATATCATCCAACAATAGGAGGTAGATCTATCCGGAAGGAGAAACGACCAGAACATTCCAAGGAGTCCTTCAGCTTCGTGGTGCAAAACCATCCTCCGGGTGTGTCGGCATGGATAGCTCCTTGATGCGCCGCTTCTTCAGCAAGCATGGCAAAGTTTCGACCGCTAAGGTGACCTCTCCTGGGGCAGGATGTGTTACCACGGCAATGATGACAATGGAATGGGTTGGTATTGAATGGGTATACTCTCGTGGTGAGCGGTCATACGGCAAGGCGCGAGTCATCAGTGTCCAAGTTGCGGGTGTCACTATAAACTTTGGTGCTAGGTTGAGGTGTTCCAACCTTCATAGAGATCATGTGGTTGTTTATCAATAGGGATCACTAGACTCGGCTAGCTTGCAAAGTTTACGTTTCTTACAATCTTGATCAACAAGCCTTTGGTCTTATATAAGAATACAATTTTATTTCATCTCTAACCAGTAACCACCCGTGTACATCAAAGAAGTACAAAATTTTCTAGCATGTTATAATAACCTCTCTCGCTCACAACTTGGATAAGTTGAGATCACACCGGAACTATTTTTAGATTCTTATGATAAGGCTTTCGTGAAGCCATTTGCAACACGACCTTAGAAGGAATGAACCGACTGTGAAGAAGGTTCTTAGCAACCCTTTCTCTCACAAAGTCGTAGTCACTTAGACTATTCCCTTCCGCGGACATTCTTTTCTAGAAAGAAAGTAGCAAAGCCGAACGCAAATATACATGCAAATTGCCTCGACTACCTCTTCACTGTCCAAAATGGGGGATACCGCTATTCATACATGGATGGACGAGGGACTCCACTGACAACATCAATAGATGACTTTTCGGCCAACATACTTGGTGCGAGCATGAAACACAAGATTTTCTACCTGGTGCAAATGTTGCCACACCAAATTATGAGTCACCCACTACACCGTTAAGGGCCTCTTTGTTTCGAAGAATTTTCATAGGATTTTTGAAGGGTTTTAATTCTTGGGAGTTTTTTTTTCTACATTGGCGTTTGATTCATAGGATTGAATCATATAGGAATATTTCCTAAGGAATCCACATTTCATAGTAATCCTGAGATACTGAAGTTTGATTGGTTCGGTCTGGTGATGTGCTGATCCACAGAAGACAGGAACATGGCACATCAAATTCTTTGATCATGTGATGCTTAGTGATGTATCTTTGCCACCAACTTAATTTGCTATTGATTTGTTTCATCCTTGGGCGGTCATTACCGAAAAAGGGTTTCCCCCCGCTTTATATATAAAGCACCATCACCGATTACAACCGAGAGACCGAACAACGCACACACCCAAGGAAAGATACAAAGGTGCCGGGAACCGACACACCACCCCACCGACAACAAGAGAGAGGTGAACCGGACACAACGAAGCCAGGCCTCCAAAGCGATGCCTCCAAGAAGGGTCCAACCATGGATAGTCGCCACCGCCCGATCCGTGAAGATCAGGTTTTCACCCGGAGCAAGGCGGTAAGAGTGAGAACGCCGCGACTGAGCCTTCAGGAAGGGTACGGCGTCAATTGCCGCCGCCACCGTCGGCCAGTCAGAGGACTGGGCAAGTGGTGTACCCCGACGCCCACACCCCACCGTCGCACCTTAACTCCGTCAACCACCCGCAACCACGCCACCCGCGAGGCCATGGTTGCCCGCCCGCACCTGAGGCACACGCTCCGCCTGCAAACGCCGCGCCTCCCGCCGCCAGAGCCGCCGCCCTGCAACCAGACAACCCCGAGGCCTACACAAAGGCCCCAACTTTGGACCAACCGACGACCCTCGACCAGCAGAACCACCCGCAGACGCTCCGCTGGAAGACCTACACCAACCCGACCGTGGCCGAGGAACGGGGGAGAAAGGGGAGCGGCCGAATCCGGACCGGCACATCCCGTGCCAGCGACAGGTGGCGCGACCGGATCGAGGCCGCCCATCCCTCCAACCGAACTCCCCGCCGAGCACGAGGAAAGGAGGAGGATGAGGAGCGGACGCATCCGGACCAGCAAACTGTGCCAGCGACAGGTGGCGCGACCGCATCGAGGCCACCCGTCCGTCCTACCTAGCTCCTCCGCGGAACCCCCGTGATGCCCCACCATGGTAGCTGGC
>NW_025245434.1:0-2633 GCF_018294505.1 Triticum aestivum
CCAAAGCAATGGCGATAACACCGATGACACCAGAGTTAACGCTGGATTCAGCGGCTCCAAGTCCGGCCAGCGGAAGAAGCCCTACAAAAGGAACAATGAGGGACCATCCAGCCTGGACCGCATACTCGATCGTCCGTGCCAGATACATGGCACCCCAGACAAAAAAGCCAATCATACCAACAGAGATTGTTGGGTTTTCAACCAGGCTGGCAAGTTAAATGTCGAGAACAAAGAAAACGGATCACAAAGTGAGGACGAGGACGAAGAGCCCCGGCAGCCGAACACTGGGGGGCAGAAGAAATTTCCCCCTCAAGTCAAAACGGTGAACATGATATACACCACACACATCCCCAAAAGGGAGCGCAAGCGAGCACTCAGGGACGTCTACGCGGTAGAGCCAGTCGCCCCAAATATCAATCCGTGGTCATCATTCCCGATCACCTTCAATCATCGAGATCACCCAACTAGTATCCGCCATGGCGGTTCGGCCGCACTGGTCCTCGACCCAATCATCGATGGATTTCACCTAACACGAGTCCTAATGGACGGTGGTAGCAGCCTCAACCTGCTCTATCAGGATATAGTGCGGAAGATGGGCATTAATCCCTCACAAATCAAACCCACAAAGACTACCTTTAAAGGAGTCATACCAGGCATAGAGGCCCGTTGTACGGGATCAATCACGTTGGAGGTGGTCTTCGGCTCTCCGGACAACTTCCGAAGCGAAGAGTTAATCTTCGATATCGTCCCCTTCCACCGTGGCTACCGCGCACTGCTCAGACGAACCGCGTTTGCTAGATTCAACGCAGTGCCACACTATGATTATCTCAAGCTTAAGATGCTCGGTCCACGCAGTGTCATGACAGTCAATGGCAACACTGAACGCTCCCTCCGGACAGAGGAGCACACAGCCGCCCTAGCAGCAGAGGTACAGAGCGGCCTTCTCAAGCAGAACCGTAATCCGGATGCCGAGCCCCTGGACATCACTAAGAGAGTCTGGACCACACTGCAACAGGAGGGTTTGGCTCGTCAAGAGCTCGATTAGCAATTCGGCCTCTGTCCCAGCCCTGATGAGGTAGCGGCATCCACACCATGCGTACATAATTATGCACTCAAAATCCCATGGGCATCTACAGAGGCACAACTAGCTTGTAGTTTGGCTACACCGATCCCGGACTCACTGGTATCTTTACTATTCCTTTTTTTCTTCCTTCTTTTTCTTTTAGGTATCTTTTATATAGGCCTCCTTCGATGGCGTGATTACCGGTCCTATCAAAGGACAAGTACACTAGATTGGCATAGGGCACAAGCATACAGGGAAAGCTCTAGAGGACAACCTAACTATTACTCTACCTGTTTTCAGTACCCGAATGCAGCTCTCCTTTTGTTATGGCATGTTAAATAGCCGGTTGCTTATCGCACCATTTGTATAAATGCGCTTTGACGCATTAACCCAACTATAATGGAAAAAGTTCACGGCACAAGTCAAGGGGCCCCAGATACTACCTCTGCTCCCTTTACATTTTCCTCTGCCATTAATTACTTATATTTTCACACCCGTGCACTTTGGCATGTTTCATATTCGCCAGGGGCTCGTTATCGACCCATAATACGGCACCACAGTCCGAACACTTCTTATAGACAAGTTCGGCACCCCGAATTTAGCATTATATGCATTGGCTCCGATCATGTCTTTGGTCACTAGTTGGGTTGCCCGGCTCCTGTGCTTGCTACCCTACGTTCTGCTACATCGGCTAGGGTAGTAAAGGGAGAACTACTGCGATTGTGCCCTGGTATAAACCGGATGAGCACCTCAGTAGAGAAAGCTGAAAACTGACTGTCATGATGTGGCGAGAGCCGGTCAGCTGTTCGGAGGTCACAAATCGTTCGAGATTTTTTCCGCATTGCGCAAAGGATCAATACTTCCCAATCACACGCTGACAGCACCCTGATTCGTATACCAGGGGCTGCGCTTATGTTTTATTATAAAACTCCTATGACTAAGTGAGGGCGTTTAAGCCGCATAGTCTGATTGTCTGGTTCGTTGCGCTAAATAACTCCTTCAAGGACCATATAATTGGATCAAGATTGTTTAGATTCCATCCCGAACACCTCCGTACTACCTACATGAGGGCAGAAGCCGACGACTAGACAACCCTCAGATTCCATACAAAACGGCCGCACAGGAGGAAACAATCAAAACATAACAAACATTATATTACAAACCGGATTTGTTTTTCATACAAGGCAAAGACAAAAATGAATGTATTCATTCGAAAATAATGTCCTGCCCGCACTGCGCCGCTGCAAGTCGAGAACCCTCAAGGACATCCGCAAAATATCGCTCGGGTGTGCGGTGCTCCTTGCCCTCCGGCGGCCCGCTGGCTACCTCGACGGCGTCCATCTTTGCCCACCACATCTTGCAAAGAGCGAAGGCCATGTGGGCACCTTCGATGCAGACTGATCGCTTGACGATCTAGCCGCGGACAAGCCTCCATCACCCGCTTCACGTGGCCAAACTAGCTGCTAGGTATAGCTTTGGCTGGCCACAGCCAGATTATTAAATCCTTCATGGCTAGTTCGGCCATCCTGTGCAGCTCGACCAACTGTCTCAGTTGATCGGCAAAAGGCAC
>NW_025245435.1:0-2633 GCF_018294505.1 Triticum aestivum
GTGCCTTTTGCCGATCAACTGAGACAGTTGGTCGAGCTGCACAGGATGGCCGAACTAGCCATGAAGGATTTAATAATCTGGCTGTGGCCAGCCAAAGCTATACCTAGCAGCTAGTTTGGCCACGTGAAGCGGGTGATGGAGGCTTGTCCGCGGCTAGATCGTCAAGCGATCAGTCTGCATCGAAGGTGCCCACATGGCCTTCGCTCTTTGCAAGATGTGGTGGGCAAAGATGGACGCCGTCGAGGTAGCCAGCGGGCCGCCGGAGGGCAAGGAGCACCGCACACCCGAGCGATATTTTGCGGATGTCCTTGAGGGTTCTCGACTTGCAGCGGCGCAGTGCGGGCAGGACATTATTTTCGAATGAATACATTCATTTTTGTCTTTGCCTTGTATGAAAAACAAATCCGGTTTGTAATATAATGTTTGTTATGTTTTGATTGTTTCCTCCTGTGCGGCCGTTTTGTATGGAATCTGAGGGTTGTCTAGTCGTCGGCTTCTGCCCTCATGTAGGTAGTACGGAGGTGTTCGGGATGGAATCTAAACAATCTTGATCCAATTATATGGTCCTTGAAGGAGTTATTTAGCGCAACGAACCAGACAATCAGACTATGCGGCTTAAACGCCCTCACTTAGTCATAGGAGTTTTATAATAAAACATAAGCGCAGCCCCTGGTATACGAATCAGGGTGCTGTCAGCGTGTGATTGGGAAGTATTGATCCTTTGCGCAATGCGGAAAAAATCTCGAACGATTTGTGACCTCCGAACAGCTGACCGGCTCTCGCCACATCATGACAGTCAGTTTTCAGCTTTCTCTACTGAGGTGCTCATCCGGTTTATACCAGGGCACAATCGCAGTAGTTCTCCCTTTACTACCCTAGCCGATGTAGCAGAACGTAGGGTAGCAAGCACAGGAGCCGGGCAACCCAACTAGTGACCAAAGACATGATCGGAGCCAATGCATATAATGCTAAATTCGGGGTGCCGAACTTGTCTATAAGAAGTGTTCGGACTGTGGTGCCGTATTATGGGTCGATAACGAGCCCCTGGCGAATATGAAACATGCCAAAGTGCACGGGTGTGAAAATATAAGTAATTAATGGCAGAGGAAAATGTAAAGGGAGCAGAGGTAGTATCTGGGGCCCCTTGACTTGTGCCGTGAACTTTTTCCATTATAGTTGGGTTAATGCGTCAAAGCGCATTTATACAAATGGTGCGATAAGCAACCGGCTATTTAACATGCCATAACAAAAGGAGAGCTGCATTCGGGTACTGAAAACAGGTAGAGTAATAGTTAGGTTGTCCTCTAGAGCTTTCCCTGTATGCTTGTGCCCTATGCCAATCTAGTGTACTTGTCCTTTGATAGGACCGGTAATCACGCCATCGAAGGAGGCCTGTATAAAAGATACCTAAAAGAAAAAGAAGGAAGAAAAAAAGGAATAGTAAAGATACCAGTGAGTCCGGGATCGGTGTAGCCAAACTACAAGCTAGTTGTGCCTCTGTAGATGCCCATGGGATTTTGAGTGCATAATTATGTACGCATGGTGTGGATGCCGCTACCTCATCAGGGCTGGGACAGAGGCCGAATTGCTAATCGAGCTCTTGACGAGCCAAACCCTCCTGTTGCAGTGTGGTCCAGACTCTCTTAGTGATGTCCAGGGGCTCGGCATCCGGATTACGGTTCTGCTTGAGAAGGCCGCTCTGTACCTCTGCTGCTAGGGCGGCTGTGTGCTCCTCTGTCCGGAGGGAGCGTTCAGTGTTGCCATTGACTGTCATGACACTGCGTGGACCGAGCATCTTAAGCTTGAGATAAGCATAGTGTGGCACTGCGTTGAATCTAGCAAACGCGGTTCGTCTGAGCAGTGCGCGGTAGCCACGGTGGAAGGGGACGATATCGAAGATTAACTCTTCGCTTCGGAAGTTGTCCGGAGAGCCGAAGACCACCTCCAACGTGATTGATCCCGTACAACGGGCCTCTATGCCTGGTATGACTCCTTTAAAGGTAGTCTTTGTGGGTTTGATTTGTGAGGGATTAATGCCCATCTTCCGCACTATATCCTGATAGAGCAGGTTGAGGCTGCTACCACCGTCCATTAGGACTCGTGTTAGGTGAAATCCATCAATGATTGGGTCGAGGACCAGTGCGGCCGAACCGCCATGGCGGATACTAGTTGGGTGATCTCGATGATTGAAGGTGATCGGGAATGATGACCACGGATTGATATTTGGGGCGACTGGCTCTACCGCGTAGACGTCCCTGAGTGCTCGCTTGCGCTCCCTTTTGGGGATGTGTGTGGTGTATATCATGTTCACCGTTTTGACTTGAGGGGGAAATTTCTTCTGCCCCCCAGTGTTCGGCTGCCGGGGCTCTTCGTCCTCGTCCTCACTTTGTGATCCGTTTTCTTTGTTCTCGACATTTAACTTGCCAGCCTGGTTGAAAACCCAACAATCTCTGTTGGTATGATTGGCTTTTTTGTCTGGGGTGCCATGTATCTGGCACGGACGATCGAGTATGCGGTCCAGGCTGGATGGTCCCTCATTGTTCCTTTTGTAGGGCTTCTTCCGCTGGCCGGACTTGGAGCCGCTGAATCCAGCGTTAACTCTGGTGTCATCGGTGTTATCGCCATTGCTTTGG
>NW_025245436.1:0-2633 GCF_018294505.1 Triticum aestivum
CTGCACCTCGTCGGGTCAGTCTCGAGGAGGGTTAGCGAACGGTGGTGGATATAAGATTGAGTCATCGGTTACAGAAGCCGGAAGGGGAATCGAATCGACAGCGATTTGTTTGCGGTGGAACTGGCGGACGTGGGGAGAAAGAGGCGTTCGTGGTCTGCCTATGGCGGGTCCACTGCTAGTAACCGAATGCTGATGCGTATGTCTGTACTTTGGTGGGTCCCCCGTGTAAGCTATAACAAAAGGCTCTTGAGTGGGACTGTGTGACGTGGCTGGATGTGAATGGCTGATGACATGGCTATGCTGCATGTTGAGATAAATCAAGTAGTGGGGATGAACTTCTTAAGTATATAGGATGAGGATGGACAAGAGAATGAGGGTGCACGATCTAGATCTCCCTCGGGTCGCTAGGCAGGACAACACGGGGGACACAATGAGATGAGAAGGAGGGATGAGGGAGTTTTACATGGTTAAATTGACTGATAGCACCTCTATCTGATCCCCTAAAATTTGACGGAGTAAATGTTTGAGTATCCCTTGAGTATATTTCCTCCTCTAAAAAGTACGGTTTCTAACTGAATCCCTAAATTTAACTCCTTCAATAATGAATATAATTTCGGTGCACATTTCATTCAGATTATGTCATCAAACTTCATTTGAACTCCATTCAACCAAAATTCAAGCATTATCAAACAACTTTACAAAACATTGAATAAAATTTAAACTAAGATTGCATAATAGAATGTAAAAAACTACTCCCAGTATGAGTCGGTCATGGGGGCAGTGCCCTCGCCCGCTCCGCCGCTGGTGCCCTCATCCACTCCATCACCACCGCCATCGCCATCATTGTCATCGTCACTGGAGCACCGGTCGATGACCATCGCCACCCAGACTTGTACAACACGTACCGCGGTGCTCCTCCTTGTGCGCTACGGGTATAGGCGGATGCTTCGCGATGTACACCCTATCGACTTGCTCCACCTCAAGGCACTAGCAGGCCTCTCAACCTTTTCCGCAGCTCGCATGCAGTTGTCACCCAGGATCGACGGGCGTCAACTACAGCAGGCTGTCGGGGAAGTTGAGCGGCGCGTTTATGTCTGGAGGCGCACCGATACAATGTCATACTCCCACGGCGTCTGCCGCACCGATTGGGAAGAGCCAGTCCAAATCCTCTCGTGAGTGTCGTGGTTGGTGATCTCTGCCACCCATGCCCCCACGCTTGTTGTTGTTCTTCAAATGGAACTCTTAATTATTGAGTGCATGCCGTGGTATTTCCTTTGGGGCGCCGGCGATGGTGGGAGGTTGGAGAAGCGGGATGCGCCGCCGAGGAAAGAGGAAGCGCCACCACAACCACGACCATTTTGCTAATCTATTATCCTATGCATGATAGTTCACTCTTTATTAATCGCTTCTGCATCCATGAATACCAGAACACCACAGAATGCAGTTTACACGGTGAAGCAACAGATATTGCTGCCTCAAAGAATGTGGTGCGTACCGTAAGCATCATCATCATGCCTCTGCAAGGGATACAGCCAGCACAGCTCGCGAGGTTCTGGCATGATCGCCTTGCATGCCTCCCTCAAGGCTCAAGCGCCTTTCTGTGACCCTCTCAAATTCATCCATGACTGCTCCAAAATGCTCGACTATTATCGGCTCAAATATGGCTCCCTTCTGTTTCGCCGACCAGCTTGGGGTGAAAAGCGCTCTGTCCATATCAGCCCTAGGATCATACACCCGCATATCCCTGATAGAAAATGGGCTCTGTTCTTCGATGATCTCCTTCAGCTCTTCAGCAGAGGGTCCATACATAGGAATGTAGAAAGAATCAAATTTCTCCTTGGCGATGACACCCTGTCAACCATACCATAAGGTCAGGAGCTCAAATACTCAGCGTTCATGAGCGAATGATAGAATGCTATGCTGGAGAAGAAGAAAAAATAATGATGTACCTTTGAGGCGATAACACCTAGAATCTGAGCTGCGGTTTCCCAGATGTGAAAGAAATTGGAGGCGATTACATCAGAACACCTCCCTACAAGGGAAAGAACCATTCGGCCTCCTGGAACCAATTCTTTGTCTCTCAGCTTCAGGAAGAGGGTAAAGTCTTTCCTGAACTGCCGCGCATAAGCCTTACGGACCATACGGAGCCTTTCATGCCTAGCATGTTCATCCGTGTCGTACGCAGGGATATGGTTCCTCGACAAATCTTCAGGAGCCTGTAAAGATAAGGTGTTGCTTACAAAATCGACAAGTAATGCAATGGATAAATCCATTGATGAGTGGATGGGTGATAGGTCCACACCTTTGAGAGCAAATGCAAGTTGTTGGATGAGCATATAAGATGCATGGAGTCACTAGTGAAGAGCCTCTCGTAAAACGACCCTGGTGTGACACCAGTCACAAGAACAAACTTGTTGTTGCTTTGACGGAGCGTGACCAGGCTCTTCACAACCATATTGAAGTCATTGTGAGGAAGGTCATTGAGGAGCACAGACACTTCTGGTGGTGGATGCTGGAACTGAAGGGAGTGGCTCATGATGGCCTCGACGGCAGTCGATACCAGTGTTAGCGCATTTGGGCCAGAAGAACAGCCCAAGTCGGCGATCACCATCTTTCCGGGGAACAAGGTGCCG
>NW_025245437.1:0-2633 GCF_018294505.1 Triticum aestivum
TTCTCTTTTTTTTCTTTTTTTTTTCTTTGGCCTTTCTCTTTTTTTTGGCCTTTCTTTTTTTTCTCTCTTTTTTTTTCTTTTTGTAAAGTCCGAAGTCTCATCCTGACTTGTGGGGGAATCATAGCCTTCATCATCCTTTCCTCACTAGGACAATGCTCTAATAATGAAGATCATCACACTTTTATGGATTTACAACTCAAGAATTACAACTCAAAGCTAGAACAAGATATGACTCTATATGAATGCCTCTGGCGGTGTACCGGGATATGCAATGAATCAAGAGCGACATGTATGAAAATTATGAAGGTGGCCTTGCCACAAATACGATGTCAACTACATGATCATGCAAAGAGCAATATGACAAAAGTAATGCGTGTCATATGAACGGAATGGTGGAAAGTTGCATGGCAATATATCTCGGAATAGCTATGGAAATGCCATAATAGGTAGGTATGGTGGCTGTTTTGAGGAAGGTATATGGTGGGTGTATGATACCGGCAAAAGTTGCGCGGCACAAGAGAGGCTAGCAATGGTGGAAGGGTGAGGTGCTTATAATCCATGGACTCAACATTAGTCAAAAGAACTCATGTACTTATTGAAAAAATCTAGAAGTCATCAAAAACAAAAGTACTACATGCATGCTCCTAGGGGGATATATTGGTAGGAAAAGACCATCGCTCGTCCCCGACCGCCACTCATAAGGAAGACAATCAATAAATAAAATTGTGCTCCAACTTCATCACAAAGCGGTTCACCATACGTGCATGCTACGGGAATCACAACCCTCAACACAAGTATTTTTCATGATAACCTCAACTAGCATGACTTTAATATCACTACCTCCATATCTCAAAACAATTATCAAGCATCAAATTGATCATAGCATCCAATTCTTTTTCTATGATAGTTTTTATTATACCCAACTTGGATGCTCATCATTCTAGGACCAACTTTGTAACCATAGCAAATACCATGATGTTCTAAAAGAATCTCAAAATAATACAAGTGAAGCATGAGAGACTAGCAATTTCTTCAAAATTAAGTCACCACCGTGCTCTAAAAGATATAAGTGAAGCACTAGAGCAAAAACTATCAAGCTCAAAAGATATAAGTGAAGCACATAGAGTATTCTAGAAAATTCTAATCAAGTAGGCTTCTCCCAAAAGGTGTGTACAGCAAGGATGATTGTGGTAAACTAAAAAGCAAAGACTAATATAATACACGACGCTCCAAGCAAAACACATATCATGTGGCGAATAAAAATATAGCTCCAAGTAAAGTTACCAATGAACGAAGACGAAAGAGGGGATGCCTTCCCGGGGCATCCCCAAGCTTAGGCTTTTGTCTATCCTTGAATATCTTGGGGTTCCATGGGCATCCCCAATCTTAGACTCTTGCCACTCCTTATTCCATAGACCATAAAAGCTTTACCCAAAACTTGAAAACTTCACAACACAAAACTCAACAGGAAATCTTATAAGCTCCGTTAGTGAAAGAAAACAAAACCACCACATAAGGTACTGTAATGAACTCATTATTTATATATTTTGGTGTTAAACCTACTGTATTCCAACTTCTCTATGGTTTATAAACTATTTTACTAGCCATAGATGCATCAAAATAAGCAAACAACACACGAAAAACAGAATCTGTCAAAAATAGAACAGTCTGTAGCAATTTGTAACTAACGCAAACTTCTGGAACTCTAAAAATCCTACCAAAATAGGAAGTCCTGGACAATTTGTCTATTGATCAGAAGCAAAAATAATCAACTCAAAAGTACGTTTCTGTGATTTAACAAAACTAAATTCGTCCGCGCAAAGTTTCTGTTTTTCAGCAGAATCAAATCAACTATCATCATAGGTTATCCTATAAGTTCTACTTGGCACAAACACTAACTAAAAGATAAAAACACATCTAAACAGAAGGTAGATGCAAGATTTATTACTAAACAGGAACAAAAAAAACACAAATAAAATTGGGTTGCCTCCCAACTAGCACTATCGTTTAACGCCCCTAGCTAGGCAGAAAAGCGAGGATAGATCTAAGTAGTGCCTTCTTTGGCACTTGGAGAGGAAAAAGAGGATCTCCTTTCTATGGCATTCATTCTTTTGTTTAGGGTAAGCACATGGCCATTAATGGATGAAGTAATATTAAGCACGTTATGGAAGTTTGCCTCTAAACTAGACTTCATCTCTTTGAGAATTTCATTTTGATAAAAGCACAAGAGAGTAGTACATTCAACCTTATCATTCATAGGGTGCCCAAATATGGTTTTCATTTTTTCATAAGTATCTATAGCATCCCCTTCAAGAAAACCTTCTTCAAAAATAGAATCTAACACTTGTTTAAAAGAAGCGGCAAGCCAACATAGAAACTTTTTAAGCAAACTTCAATTTGATATTGTGGCACATAGCTAGCCCGAATCCTTAATAACCTATCCCAAGCATCTTTTAAAGACTCATCAAGTAAATAGCGAAAAATTCCAGAGTCATCCTCATCAAAATTATTCAAGCTCTCATTGGTGACCCCGGTGGGTCTTTCTATAGCATCATTATTTATGAGCTTAGAGAGGATAGAGGGGTTATCCAAGGTACCATAACCTAGGAAAGGGCCCTTAGTTCTTTTTTATT
>NW_025245438.1:0-2633 GCF_018294505.1 Triticum aestivum
ATCAACATGAAGTTGTTCACCGACGATGACTAGTCCGTCTCACGTGATGATCAGACACGGCCTAGTCGACTCGGATCGTGTAACACTTAGATGACTAGAGGGATGTCTAATCTGAGTGGGAGTTCATTAAAATAATTTGATTAGATCAACTTAATTATCATGAACTTAGTCTAAAACCTTTGCAAATATGTCTTGTAGATCAAATGGCCAATGCTGATGTCAACATGAACTTCAACGCGTTCCTAGAGAAAACCAAGCTGAAAGATGATGGCAGCAACTATACGGACTGGGTCCGGAACCTAAGGATCATCCTCATAGCTGCCAGGAAACAATATGTCCTAGAAGGACCGCTAGGTGATGCACCCGTCCCAGAGAACCAAGACATTATGAATGCTTGGCAGTCTCGTGCTGATGATTACTCCCTCGTTCAGTGCGGCATGCTTTAAAGCTTAGAACCGGGGCTCCAAAAGCGTTTTGAGCAACACAGAGCATATGAGATGTTCGAGGAGCTGAAACTAGTTTTCCAAGCTCATGCCCGGGTCGAGAGATATGACGTCTCCGACAAGTTCTATAGTTGTAAGATGGAGGAACATAGTTCTGTCAGTGAGCACATACTCAAAATGTCTGGGTTGCACAACCGCTTGTCCCAGCTGGACATTAACCTCCCGGACGAGGCGGTCATTGACAGAATCCTTCAGTCGCTCCCACCAAGCTACAAGAGCTTTGTGATGAACTACAATATGCAGGGGATGGTGAAGACCATTCCTGAAGTATTTTCCATGCTGAAGTCAGCAGAGGTTGAAATCAAGAAAGAACATCAAGTGTTGATGGTCAATAAGACCACTAAGTTCAAGAAGGGCAAGGGTAAGAAGAACTTCAAGAAGGACGGCAAAGATGTTGCCGCGCCCGGTAAGCCAGTTACCGGGAAGAAGTCAAAGAATGGACCCAAGACTGAGACTGAGTGATTTTATTGCAAGGGGAAGGGTCACTGGAAGCAGAACTGCCCCAAATACTTAGCGGATAAGAAGGCCGGCAACACTAAAGGTATATTTGATATACATGTAATTGATGTGTACCTTACCAGTACTCATAGTAACTCCTGGGTATTTGATACCGGTGCCGTTGCTCATATTTGTGACTCACAGCAGGAGCTGCGGAATAAGCGGAGACTGGCGAAGGACGAGGTGACGATGCGCGTCGGGAATGGTTCCAAGGTCGATGTGATCACCGTCGGCACGCTACCTCTACATTTACCTACGGGATTAGTTTTAAACCTTAAGAATTGTTATTTGGTGCCAAGTTTGAGCATGAACATTGTATCTGGATCTCGTTTGATACGAGATGGCTACTCATTTAAATCCGAGAAATGGTTGTTCTATTTATATGAGAGATATGTTTTATGGTCATCCCCGATGGTTAATGGTTTATTCTTAATGAATCTCGAGCATAATATTACACATATTCATAGTGTGAATACCAAAAGATGTAAAGTTGATAACGATAGTCCCACATACTTGTGGCACTGCCGCCTTGGTCACATTGGTGTCAAGCGCATGAAGAAGCTCCATGCTGATGGACTTTTGGAGTCTCTCGATTATGAATCATTTGACACATGCGAACCATGCCTCATGGGCAAGATGACCAAGACTCCGTTCTCCGGAACAATGGAACGAGCAACCAACTTATTGGAAATCATACATACCGATGTGTGCGGTCCAATGAGCGTTGAGGCTCGCGGAGGATATCGTTATGTTCTCACTCTCACTGATGACTTGAGTAGATATGGGTATGTTTACTTGATGAAACACAAGTCTGAGACCTTTGAAAAGTTCAAGGAATTTCAGAATGAGGTAGAGAATTAACGTGACCGAAAGATAAAGTTCCTACGATCAGATCGTGGAGGAGAATACTTAAGTCACGAATTTGGCACACACTTAAGGAAATGTGGAATCGTTTCACAACTCACGCCGCCTGGAACACCTCAGCGTAACAGTGTGTCCGAACGTTGTAATCGCACTCTATTGGATATGGTGCGGTCTATGATGTCTCTTACCAATTTACCGCTATCATTTTGGGGATACGCTCTAGAGATAGCTACATTCACTTTAAATAGGGCACCGTCTAAATCCATTGAGACGACACCGTATGAATTATGGTTTGGGAAGAAACCTAAGTTGTCGTTTCTAAAAGTTTGGGGATGCGATGCTTATGTCAAGAAACTTCAACCTGAAAAGCTCGAACCCAAGTCGGAAAAATGCGTCTTCATAGGATACCCTAAGGAAACCATTGGGTATACCTTCTACTTAAGATCCGAGGGCAAGATCTTTGTTGCCAAGAACGGATCTTTTCTAGAAAAAGAGTTTCTCTCGAAAGAAGTAAATGGGAGGAAGTAGAACTCGATGAAGTACTACCTCTTGAACGGGATAGTAGTGCAGCTCAGGAAAATGTTCCTGTGATGCCTACACCAACTAAATAGGAAAATAATGATGATTATCAAGGTACTTCGGATCAAGTTGCTACTGAACTTAGTAGGTCCACAAGGACACGTTCCGCACCAGAGTTGTACGGCAACCCTGTCCTGCAAATCATGTTGTTAGACAACGGTGAACCTTCGAACTATGAAGAAGCGATGG
>NW_025245439.1:0-2633 GCF_018294505.1 Triticum aestivum
GATGGTCTTTTCCTACCAATCTATCCCCCTAGGAGCATGCGCGTAGTACTTGATTTTTGATGACTTCTAAATTTTTGCAATAAGTATATGAGTTCTTTTGACTAATGTTGAGTCCATGGATTATACGCACTCTCACCTTTCCGCCTTTGCTAGCCTCTTCGGTACCGTGCATTGCCCTTTCTCACCTTGAGAGTTGGTGCAAACTTCGCCGGTGCATCCAAACCCCGTGATTCGATACGCTCTATCACACATAAACCTCCTTATATCTTCCTCAAAACAGCTACCATACCTACCTATTATGGCATCTCCATAGCCATTCCGAGATATATTGCCATGCAACTTCCATCATCATATTCATGACATACATTACTTTTGTCATATTGCCATTGCATGATCATGTAGTTGACATAGTATTTGTGGCAAAGCCACCATGCATTATTTTTCATACATGTCACTCTTGATTCATTACACCATCCCGGTACACCGCCGGAGGCATTCTTATAGAGTCATATCTTGTTCTAAGTATCGAGTTGTAATCCTTATGTTGTAATCAATAGAAGTGTGATGATCATCATTATTAGATCATTGCCCAAAAAAAAGAGAAAGGCCAAAAAAAAGGAAAGGCCCAAACAAAAAAGAAAATAAATAAAAAGGGCAATGCTACTATCTCTTTTTCCACACTTGTGCTTCAAAGTAGCACCTTGTTCTTCATATAGTGAGTCTCATAAGTTGTGCTTCAAAGTAGCACCTTGTTCTTCATGTAGTGAGTCTCATAAGTTGTCTTCTTTATACTAGTGGGAATTTTTCAATATAAACTTGGCTTGTGTTGGGGAACGTTGCAGAAAATCAAAATTTTTCCTACGGTTTCACCAAGATCCATCTATGAGTTCATCTAAGCAACGAGTCATGGGAGAGAGATTGCATCTACATACCACTTTGTAGATCGCGTGCGGAAGCGTTCAAGAGAACGGGGATGATGGAGTCGTACTCGCCCTGATCCAAATCACCGATGACCAAGTGCTGAACGGACAGCACCTCCGCGTTCAACACACATACGGAGCGGATAACGTCTCCTCCTTCTTGATCCAGCAAGGGGGAAGGAGAGGTTGAGGAAGAAGGCTCCAGCAGCAGCACGACGGCGTGATGATGGTGGAGAGGCAGTACTCCGACAGGGCTTCGCCAAGCACTCAACGGAGGAGGAGAGGTGTTGGGGAGGGGAGGGCTGTGCCATGGATTAGCTGTTCAGCCCTCCCCTCGCCCCTCTATTTATAGGGGAAGGGGGAAGGGGGCCGGCCCCCTCTAGATGATATCTAGAGGGGGGGGCGGCCGGGGAGGGGGGCTTGCCCCCCAAGCAAGGGGGCGCCCCCACTAGGGTCCCCCCCAACCCTAGGCGCATGGGCCCAAGGGGGGGGCGCCCAGCCCTCCAGGTGCTGGTTCCCTGCCCCTTGCGGCCCATGAGGCCCTCCGAGAGGGGTGGCCCCTCCCAGTGGACCCCCAGAACCCCTCCGGTGGCCCCGGTACAATACCGACATGCCCCCGAAACTTTCCGGTGTCCGTATGACAACTTCCCATATATAAATCTTCACCTCCGGACCATTTTGGAACTCCTCGTGACGTCCGGGATCTCATTCAGGACTCCGAAAAACATTCGGTAATCACATACAAGTCTTCCTAATAACCCTAGCGTCACCGAACCTTAAGTGTGTAGACCCTACGGGTTCGGGAGACATGCAGACATGACCGAGATGGCTCTCCGGTCAATAACCAACAGCGGGATTTGGATACCCGTGTTGGCTCCCACATGCTCCTCGATGATCTCATCGGATGAACCACGATGTCGAGGATTCAATCAACCCCGTATACTATTCCCTTTGTCAGACGGTATGTTACTTGCCCGAGACTCGATCGTCGGTATCCCAATACCTCGTTCAGTCTCGTTACCGGCAAGTCACTTTACTCGTACTGTAATGCATGATCCCGTGACCAGACACTTGGTCACTTTGAGCTCATTATGATGATGCACTACCGAGTGGGCCGAGTGATACCTCTCCGTAATACGGAGTGACAAATACCAGTCTCGATCCGTGTCAACCCAATAGACACTTTCGGAGATACCTGTAGTGCACCTTTATAGTCACCCAGTTACGTTGTGACGTTTGGTACACCCAAAGCACTCCTATGGTATCCGGGAGTTACACGATCTCATGGTGTAAGGAAGAGATACTTGACATTGGAAAAGCTCTAGCAAAATGAAATACACGATATTGTGCTATGCTTAGGATTGGGTCTTGTCCATCACGTCATTCTCCTAATGATGTGATCCCGTTGTCAATGACATCTAATGTCCATAGTCAGGAAACCATGACTATCTGTTGACCAACGAGCTAGTCAACTAGAGGCTTACTAGGGACGTATTGTGGTCTATGTATTCACACGTGTATTACGATTTCCCGATAACACAATTATAGCATGAATAAAATACAATTATCATGAACAAGGAAATATAATAATAATGCTTTTATTATTGCCTCTAGGGCATATTTCCAACAGTCTCCCACTTGCACTAGAGTCAATAATCTAGTTACATTGTGATGAATCGAACACCCATAGAGTTCTAGTGTTGATCATGTTTT
>NW_025245440.1:0-2632 GCF_018294505.1 Triticum aestivum
GAAATCTTCAACTTCACCTGCAACTAGCAACGCTATAAGAGGGGCTGAGCAAAGCGGTAACATAGCCAAGCAACGGTTTGCGTAGGAAAGGTGTCAAAGGTTAGAGGTTCATGGCAATATGGGAGGGCTTGATGAGCAAAAGATAGGTAGCGCAGCAAAGCGATAGAACGAAACAACTAGCATAGCAATGATAGTAGTGAGATCCAGGGTAGCGGTCATCTTGCCTGAAATCCCGCAAGGAAGAAGAACGAGTCCATGAAGAAGACGAACGGATGAAGCCGAACCAAGCGTAGACGAACGAATCCTCACGATCGCAACGAAACGGGAACTATCGAGAAGAAGCACACAACATGGTAAACACACCACACATGAACAAGACATGATGCTCAACCAAGCATGATGGAAGACAAGACTGCATGAAGCTACTCATGGCAAGAGATGATGCAAACAAGAGCAACACATCAAGGCAAGTTTAAATGAGGCCGGGAACAACATATAACAATTCCGGTAAGTCCTCATATGCATATTTCGAAATTGGTCCAGATCTGAATAAACCTTATGTTCAAGTTGTTAACAGCAAGTTAAGATGCACAAGGATGATCTACACGAGATTCTAGTCAAGTTACATATAAAGTTCATTAGAATCGGAGCTACGGCCTAGAAGATATGAGCAAAACAAGATCAACATGGCATTGATGCAAAATGCACCCAAACATCAAGCAAACACCTCAAAACAAGGATGCAACATGATAATATGAAGCTACATGCAATTCTAAGCAAGTTTCATATAGAGCACACTCAAAAGGGAGCAACGGTTCAAACACATACACTCCATACAAGTTTAAAGGACAAGCTGTCCAAAGCAGCAACTAGGCATATTGCAAGCATCAAAACAACATGCTACAGTACCCCAACATAATAACAAAAGGCATGGGCATGATGTACAGGTAAAGCACAACAAAACATGAACACTGAGCTATATCCAGAAATCACTAGAACATGCTCAAACACACATGGTAAGATTGCAAGTTATAACAATTCAGACTTTGCAGAAAATAACATCACGATGCAATGTTCAGAGCTATCAAACAACATGTTACAGGAACTTATCATGGCAAACAAAGGCATGGCATTAATCTACTAAATTCATAGATCAAATGTCCTTTACTGACCATAAGCCAAAAAGGATCATAAAATATGATGGCACCCACGTAAACATGGCAAGTTATATTACAGATTCAAACATGGCAGGAACATAATTATGAAGGCATGTAGATGAGCTTGTGCAACTCACTACACAGCAATAGATGGCATGTCAAGGCAACCAACAGTAAGAAGACATGTTTGTGAAGCTAAGCATGGCAAGAGCAAGGTCATAGGGTGCATGGAACACTAGGAAAACACATGGAAACAACTGAACTTAATGTTAACAGGCTGACAGCAACATTATGAAGCAACTTTGGAGCAAGATATGAACAAGCTACAGCAAGCTATAAATGCAACCAGGGGCATGGATGGATATAGCATGACATGTAGAACAAAACATGTTTAGTGGACATCTTCAGATTATGCATAGAATGATTAGTACCAACAGGTTTATATAGCATCACGAAATAACAGATTCAGCCTAGCAAAACAGCAACATCATGAACCCTACTTAACAAGCTCGATTACTCACCACAAGTCATTGCATGACAAGATAAGCATAGCATCATCAAGAAGACATGTTTATGTAACCAACCAAGGCAAGAACAAGTCCATAGCATGCAAGGATCAACTATAACAAGCTTGGCCAAATTGAATAACAAGTAAACAATCTGCCAGGAAACATTTTGAAGCAAATGTAGAGAACGAAAATTACATTCTAGACTACTCCATAATTGCAACAAAGAGCATGAATGGATAGACAATAACCACATGTTCAAAACACCCTTACTGAAGTATCTGAAAATATGCATGGATCTCTCTGTAGCATCAAATTTACATGGCATCAAAATAACAGTAGAACAGGGACTAAAATCAGCAACATCACGATGCCTAGTTTGCATGCTTGTGCTAGTCACCACATTGATCACAAAAATACATGGCATACACCTATGTAAAGAAGACATGGCATAGTTCAAAACACATGTAGACATCAACCTCATAGGATGCATACATCAAACATGGAAAAAATGACAAAATAGCTCGTTCTGATAACAGACAGCAGAAAACATCATGAAGCACTCTTACAATGATGATTCAGGCACCAAGATGAGCTCAAATGAATATGATGCAGTTGAGTGAAATGATGTACTCGTTGAGACAAACAACTTGACATATTACACGCACAAAACGGAGCTACGGATGCAGAGATACGGCATGACGAACATGGCATGATAATTACTGAAATATACGGGACTTAGTCAAAATTTAGACCTCGAGGGGGGCGTTGACTGGACGGACATGTCCGGGCTCCTCCGAACATGTCCGGCGCGGACAGAGGATGCAGATCCGGAGCTCGCCGGAGAAGACGACGGGGAAGGCGGCGCCGGAGGCGAGGAAGGGGCCGGAGAGGAGGGGGTCGGCGAGGGGGCGCCGGATCCGGCCTTCCCGCGGTCGGATCTGGCCGGGGTGGTGCGGAGGCGAGGGG
>NW_025245441.1:0-1294 GCF_018294505.1 Triticum aestivum
GAAACCCTGATACTCCGAAAGAGTTTGTCCAGATTGTACACGAAGTGCGTCCAGTTTTTGCCGTGACTCTCTCTACTCTTTCCCACATGCTATGCGGTGAAATGATGATACCATGCCAAGTTTCAACATTTTCAGAGTTCATTTTGTAGTGATTTTCAATTTCACGGTCATTTAGCTCCTAAACAATTAGGTAAATGACCGAAAAACAACAAATCATGTCAGAACATGTTGGAAATTGATGACATCGCTTTGAATGCTGCATACTGAACACAAAAGAAGTCCGGAGTTCAAATAAGTTTAAAAAACATTGAAGTTCCCGTGTAACAGATGAGTTCTCGTCCGAAACCCTGATACTCCGAAAGAGTTTGTCCAGTTTGTACACGAAGTGCGTCCAGTTTTTGCCGTGACCCTCTCTACTCTTTAGCACATGCTACGCGGTTGAAATGATGATACCATGCCAATTTTGAACATTTTCAGAATTCAGTTTGTAGTGATTTTCAATTTCACGGTCATTTAGCTCTCTAAACAATGAGGTAAATGACCGAAAAACATCAAATGATGTCAGAACATGTTGGAAATTGATGACGTCGCTTTGAATGTTGCATACTGAACGCAAGAAAAGTCCGGAGTTCAAATAAGTTTAAAAAACATTGAAGTGCCCGTGTAACAGATGAGTTCTCGTCCGAAACCCTGATACTCCGAAAGAGTTTGTCCAGTTTGTACACGAAGTGCGTCCAGTTTTTGCCGTGACCCTCTCTAATCTTTCACACATTCTATGCGGTGAAATGATGATACCATGCCAAGTTTCAACATTTTCAGAGTTCATTTTGTAGTGATTTTCAATTTCACGGTCATTTAGCTCTCTAAACAATTAGGCAAATGACCGAAAAACAACAAATGATGTCAGAACATGTTGGAAATTGATGATGTTGCTTTGAATGCTGCATACTGAACACAAAAGAAGTCCGGAGTTCAAATAAGTTTAAAAAACATTGAAGTGCCCGTGTAACACATGAGTTCTCGTCCGAAACTCTGATACTCCGAAAGAGTTTGTCCAGTTTGTACACGAAGTGCGTCCAGTTTTTGCCGTGACCCTCTCTACTCTTTCGCACATGCTATGCGGGTGAAATGAAGATACCATGCCAATTTTCAACATTTTCAGAATTCATTTTGTAGTGATTTTCAATTTTACCGTCATTTAGCTATCTAGACAATTAGGTAAATGACCGAAAAACAACAAATGATGTCAGAACATGTTGGAAATAGATGACGTCGCTTTGAATGTTGCATACTG
>NW_025245441.1:1304-1977 GCF_018294505.1 Triticum aestivum
GTTCAAATAAGTTTAAAAAACATTGAAGTGCCCGTGTAACACATGAGTTCTCGTCCGAAACTCTGATACTCCGAAAGAGTTTGTCCAGTTTGTACACGAAGTGCGTCCAGTTTTTGCCGTGACCCTCTCTACTCTTTCGCACATGCTATGCGGGTGAAATGAAGATACCATGCCAATTTTCAACATTTTCAGAATTCATTTTGTAGTGATTTTCAATTTTATCGTCATTTAGCTATCTAGACAATTAGGTAAATGACCGAAAAACAACAAATGATGTCAGAACATGTTGGAAATAGATGACGTCGCTTTGAATGTTGCATACTGAACACAAAAAAAGTCCGGAGTTCAAATAAGTTTGAAAAACATTGAAGTGCCCGTGTAACAAATGAGTTCTTGTCCGAAACCCTGATACTCTGAAAGAGTTTGTCCAGTTTGTACACGAAGTGCGTCCAATTTTTGTCGTGACCCTCTCTACTCTTTCGCACATGCTATGCGGTGAAATGATGATACCATGCCAAGTTTCAACATTTTCAGAGTTCATTTTGTAGTGATTTTCAATTTCACGGTCATTTGGCTCTCTAAACAATTAGGTAAATGACCCAAAAATAACAAATGATGTCAGAACATGTTGGAAATTGATGACGTCGCTTTAAATGCTGCATACTGAACACAA
>NW_025245441.1:1987-2632 GCF_018294505.1 Triticum aestivum
TTTCAGAGTTCATTTTGTAGTGATTTTCAATTTCACGGTCATTTAGCTCTCTAAACAATTAGGCAAATGACCGAAAAACAACAAATGATGTCAAAACATGTTGGAAATTGATGATGTTGCTTTGAATGCTGCATACTGAACACAAAAGAAGTCCGGAGTTCAAATAAGTTTAAAAAACATTGAAGTGCCCGTGTAACACATGAGTTCTCGTCCGAAACTCTGATACTCCGAAAGAGTTTGTCCAGTTTGTACACGAAGTGCGTCCAGTTTTTGCCGTGACCCTCTCTACTCTTTCGCACATGCTATGCGGGTGAAATGAAGATACCATGACAATTTTCAACATTTTCAGAATTCATTTTGTAGTGATTTTCAATTTTACCGTCATTTAGCTATCTAGACAATTAGGTAAATGACCGAAAAAGAACAAATGATGTCAGAACATGTTGGAAATAGATGACGTCGCTTTGAATGTTGCATACTGAACACAAAAAAAGTCCGGAGTTCAAATAAGTTTAAAAAACATTGAAGTGCCCGTGTAACAAATGAGTTCTTGTCCGAAACCCTGATACTCCGAAAGAGTTTGTCCAGTTTGTACACGAAGTGCGTCCAATTTTTGTCGTGACCCTCTCTACTCTTTCGCACATG
>NW_025245442.1:0-2632 GCF_018294505.1 Triticum aestivum
GACTTACCGGTAACGAGATTGAACAAGGTATCGGGATACCGATGATCGAATCT
This sequence comes from Triticum aestivum, assembly GCF_018294505.1. Taxonomy (NCBI): domain Eukaryota; kingdom Viridiplantae; phylum Streptophyta; class Magnoliopsida; order Poales; family Poaceae; genus Triticum; species Triticum aestivum. Next base: position 54 of record NW_025245442.1, read on the forward strand.
CAGGCAAGTACAATACCGCTAGACAAAGGGAATTGTATACGGGATTGATTGAATCCTCGAGATCGTGGTTCATCCGATGAGATCATCGTGGAACATGTGGGAGCCAACATGGGTATCCAGATCCCGCTGTTGGTTATTGGCCGGAGAGTTGTCTCGGTCATGTCTACATGGTTCCCAAACCCGTATGGTCTACACACTTAAGGTTCGATGACGCTAGGGTTATAGGCAATAGATATACGTGGTTACCCAATGTTGTTCGGAGTCACGGATGAGATCCCGGACATCACGAGGAGTTCCGGAATGGTCCGGAGGTAAAGATTTATATATGGGAAGTCCTGTTTTGGTCACCGGAAAAGTTCTGGGTGTTATCGGTAACGTACCGGGACCACCGGGAGGGTCCCGCGGGTCCACCAGGTGGGGCCACTGGCCCCAGAGGGCTGCATGGGCCAAGTGTGGGAGGGGACCAGCCCCAGGTGGGCTAGTGCGCCCCCCGCCAAGGCCCAAGGCGCCTAGGGCTTGGGGGGAACCCTAAAGGGGGGCGCCCCCTTCCCTTGGGGGGCAAGGCAACCTCCCTAGCCGCCGCCCCCTCCTCAGATTGGATCTGAGGGGGCCGGCCCCCCTCTCCATTGCCCTATATATATATGTGGGGGGTGGGAGGGTAGCCGCACCCAAGTTCTGGCGTAGCCCTCCCCGTCTCCCAAGTCCTCCTCCTCTCCCGCGGTGCTTGGCGAAGCCCTGCAGGATTGCCACACTCCTCCACCACCACCACGCTGTTGTGCTGCTGCTGGACGGAGTCTTCCCCAACCTCTCCCTCTCTCCTTGCTGGATCAAGGCGTGGGAGACGTCACCGGGCTGTACGTGTGTTGAACGCGGAGGTGCCGTCCGTTCGGCACTAGGATCTCCGGTGATTTAGATCACGACGAGTACGACTCCTTCAACCCCGTTCTCTTGAACGCTTCCGCTTAGCGATCTACAAGGGTATGTAGATGCACTCCCCTCTCTCGTTGCTAGTCTCTCCATAGATAGATCTTGGTGACTCGTAGGAAATTTTTGATTTTCTACTACTTCCCCAACAGTGGCATCATGAGCTAGGTCTATTGCGTAGATTCTATGCACGAGTAGAACACAAATTGTTGTGGGCGTTGATTTTGTTCAATATGCTTACCGTTACTAGTTCTATCTTGTTTCGACGGTATTGTGGGATGAAGCGGCCCGGACCGACCTTACACGTACAATTACGTGAGACAGGTTCCACCGACTGACATGCACTTGTTACATAAGGTGGCTAGCGGGTGCCAGTCTCTCCCACTTTAGTCGGATCGGATTCGATGAAAAGGGTCCTTATGAAGGGTAAATAGCAATTGGCATATCACGTTGTGGTTTTTGCATAGGTAAGAAATGTTCTTGCTAGAAACCCATAGCAGCCACATAAAACATGCAAACAACAATTAGAGGACGTCTAACTTGTTTTTGCAGGTTATGCTATGTGATGTGATATGTCCAAAAGAATGTGATGAATGATATGTGATGTATGAGATTGATCATGTTCTTGTAATAGGAATCACGACTTGCATGTCGATGAGTATGACAACCGGCAGGAGCCATAGGAGTTGTCTTGATTTATTGTATGACCCGCGTGTCATTGAACAACGCCATGTAATTACTTTACTTTATTGCTAAGCCGTTAGCCATAGTAGTAGAAGTAATAGTTGGCGAGACAACTTCATGGAGACACGATGATGGATATCATGATGATGGAGATCATGGTGTCATGCCGGTGACGATGATGATCATGGAGCCCCGAAGATGGAGATCAAAAGGAGCAAAATGATATTGGCCATATCATGTCACTTTTTGATTGCATGTGATGTTTATCATGTTTATGCATCTTATTTGCTTAGAACGACGATATTAAATAAGATGGTCCCTCATTAAAATTTCAAGAAAGTGTTCCCCCTAACTGTGCACCGTTGCGAAAGTTCGTTGTTTCGAAGCACCACGTGATGATCGGGTGTGATAGATTCTAACGTTCACATACAACGGGTGTAAGCCAGATTTACACACGCGAAACACTTAGGTTGACTTGACGAGCATAGCATGTACAGACATGGCCTCGGAACACAAGAGACCGAAAGGTCGAACATGAGTCGTATAGTGGATACGATCAACATGAAGATGTTCACCGATGATGACTAGTCCGTCTCACGTGATGATCGGACACGGCCTAGTTAACTCGGATCATGTATCACTTAGATGACTAGAGGGATGTCTATCTGAGTGGGAGTTCATAAGATGAACTTAATTATCATGAACATAGTCAAAAGGTTTTTGAAAATTATGTCGTAGCTCGCGCTTTAGTTCTACTGTTTTAGATATGTTCCTAGAGAAAATATAGTTGAAAGTTGACAGTAGCAATTATGCTGACAGTAGAAGGCTTATGTCCTTAATGCGCCGCTCGGTGTGCTGGACCTCGAACGTGGTCTGTGAATGTTGCGAACATCTGACATACACGTTTTGATGACTACATGATAGTTCGGTAATGTTAAATGGTTTAGAATTGAGGCACCAAAGACATTTTT
>NW_025245443.1:0-2632 GCF_018294505.1 Triticum aestivum
GCCTTCTCTCAAAATGGACACGAAAAATTCCAGAGCATGTCGGGTGCCCTTCCATGATAGCATGCCAAGTTTCATGAATTTCAGACGAGTTTTAGATTTACTAGAATTCAAAAACAAAGTATCTCAACGTTTGTCATAATCAATGGTGCCCTGGTGTTTGAAATTCATACCCATTTCTTGCATGCACCCAAGGACACAGATTTGATTTTTCAACCAATTTATATGAACTGGAGCATGTGCATGTAGTTCAAATTTGAATTATGCACATAAATGCATTGAGAACTCAGTTAATGCATAAAAATGTCAAACTGAACCCCGAAAAAACACAAAAATTGACACAACACTCCTGTTGTTCTATGTTGACACGAGAAAAAAATTTGAAAGTAATAAGAGGCAATGGATATCATTTCGTCCCCAAAGGTGGGACGTTCCCTATCAGAACCATCATGCTTGTTGTGAGAAGCTCTGGTTTTTGAGAAGCATCTACCCAAACCTGCCCCCAATGGGACAAAAAATTTACCACGGCATGTTGATGCCGCTCCATGATAGCATGCCAAGTTTCATGAATTTCAGACGAGTTTTGGATTTACTAGAATTTAAAAACCAGGTATCTCAATGTTTGCGGCCGAGTGACAGTGGCAGGGTGTTTGACATTCATTCCCATTTCTTGCATGGGACCTAAGCATGCACCCAAGGACAAATATTTGATTTTTCAACCAATTTATATGCACTAGAGCATGTGCATGTAATTCAAATTTGAATTGTGCACATAAATGCATTGAAAACTCACTCAATGCATAAAAATGTCCAAACAAACCCTGAAAAATTACAAAAAATAACACAACACTCTTGTTGGTCTATGTTGACACATGAAATTTTTTGAAAGCAATAAGAGGCAATGGATATTGTTTTGTCCCCAAAGGTGGGGCATTCCCTACCGAAACCATCATGCTTGTTGTGAGAAGTTCTGATTTGTGAGAAGCATATACCCAAACCTGCCCCAAATGGGACAAAAAATTTACCACGACATTTTAATGCTGCTCCATGATAGCATGCCAAGTTTCATGAATTTTAGACGAGTTTTGGATTTACTAGCCTTTAAAAACTAGGTATCTCAATGTTTGCGGCTGAGTGACGGTGGTAGGGTGTTTGACATTCATTCCCATTTCTTGCATGGGACCTAAGCATGCACCCAAGGACAAAAGATTTGATTTTTCAACCAATTTATATGCAGTGGAGCATGTACATGTAGTTCAAATTTGAATTATGCTCATGAATGCATTGAAAACTCACTTAATGAATAAAAATGTCCAAACGAACCCCGAAAAATCACAAAAAATAACACAACACCCCTGTTGTTCTATGTTGACACGAGAATTTTTCTGAAAGCAATAAGAGGCAGTGGATGTCATTTCGTCCCCAAAGGTGGGGCGTTCCCTACCGAAACCATCATGCTTATTGTGAGAAGCTCTGGTTTGTGAGAAGCTTATACCCAAACCTGCCCCAAATGGGACAAAAAAATTACCACGACATGTTGATGCCGCTCCATGATAGCATGCGAAGTTTCATGAATTTCAGATGAGTTTTGGATTTACTAGAACTTAAAAACCAGGTATCTCAATGTTTGCGGCCGAGTGACGGTGGCAGGGTGTTTGACATTCATTCCCATTTCTTGCATGGGACCTAAGCATGCACTCAAGGACAAAAGATTTGATTTTTCAACCAATTTGTATGCATTGGAGCATGTGCATGTAGTTTGAATTTGAATTATGCACATAAATGCATTGAAAACTCACTTAATGCATAAAAATGTCCAAACGAACCCCGAAAAATCACAAAAAATAACACAACACTCCTGTTGTTCTGTGTTGACACGAGAAAAGTTTTGAAAGCAATAAGAGGCAATGGATATCGCTTCATTCCCAAAGGTGGGGCGTTCCCTATCGAAACCATCATGCTTGTTGTGAGAAGGTCTGGTTTGTGAGAAGCATATACCCAGACCTGCCCCAAATGGGACAAAAAATTTACCACGACATGTTGATGCTGCTCCATGATAGCATGCGAAGTTTCATGAATTTCAGACGAGTTTTGGATTTACTAGAATTTAAAAACCAGGTATCTCAATGTTTGCGGACGAGTGACGGTGGCAGGGTGTTTGACATTCATTCCATTTTCTTGCATGGGACCTAAGCGTGCACCCATGGACAAAAGATTTCATTTTTTAACCAATTTATATGTACTGGAGCATGTGCATGTAGTTCAAATTTGAATTATGCACATAAATGCATTGAAAACTCACTTAATGCATAAAAATGTCAAAACGAACCCTGAATAATTCCAATTCTTTATGATCACTGCAGATACAAGGGTCTAGCAATTCAAACACCATCCATGGCCGCTGTGACCCCATTATGTAATTCAAATCAAGACGAAAAATCAAGTAGATCCCACTCAGTTTATTATAACCAACCGTGTGAGATGCAGCACAAAATATCTTGGAGCACCATCAGAGTATAGTATGCATACGGCTTACGCGAGAAGGTGCGATGGCTACAGTCCACAGCCCGCTCTGAATAGGGGACCGTGTGTGATGACACTTAGCGCGCCAGTTTTTCGCTGAAGTGATTCCAAA
>NW_025245444.1:0-2632 GCF_018294505.1 Triticum aestivum
GGGGGGGGGGGTGGGCATATATATAGATTCTGGGAGCTAGGAGAGTCCAAATGAGGAGCGGTTTTCGGCCACGCGATCGTGATCGAACGACGGAGAGCATGGAGGGGGTTTAGATGGGTTTTGGGCCAGTTTGGAGGGGTGTTGGGCTGCAAGACAAAAGGGGCTTTGCGGGCTACGCGGTTAACTGTTGGAGTATCAAACGACCTCCAAATGGCACGAAACTTGACAGGCGGTCTACCGATGGTGTACCAAGGCCACTTGGCAAGCCTCGGGTCATTCCGAGAAAGTTTAACACCCGCTCACAACGAGAGACAAAAGGGGGACGCCGGAGGGCATAGGAGTGCCGGATTGCAAAACGGACAACGGGGAAAATGCTCAGATGCAAGAAACGAACACGTATGCAAAATTAAATGCACATGATGACATGGCAAAATGCAACACGCAAGCAAATGACATGGCACTGACGGCGAATAACTGGCGAACACCTGGCGCAACGAATCCGGGGCGTTACAACACTCCTCCACTAACAAGAGATCTCGTCCCGAGATCTTAGGGCCGAGACGGAAGGGAAAAGGGGATGAGTGAAACAAGAACTCAAGAGAAAAAGCAAAGAATCGAGAGCACTCGCAAAGAAGAGAGGAACGACGAGAATGACGAGAATTGAAAGCTCACGAAATCAGATAGTCTATGAAACCACTCCGGTTAGAACGAGATAAGAAACGAATAAGACTGAAAGGATTTAGGCAGCACACCGACTGAAACATGGAGGAATAGAGCACGAGCTTCACGAGATGGGATGTCACTTGACGACATAAGCAACGCAATGCCTCCGGAAGAATTGAAAGAATGGAATGAAAAGAACTTAGAAGGAAAGGTTGAACGGAGTTGTTGAGAAAATCAACAACGAAAGAATAACCTTGTTGTGGTCTTATAGGTAACATCTCAAGATCATGAGGTGATCTCCGACCACAAGCGGAAAAGATTGAATAGCTGAGAAGAACGAAGAAATGCAAAACTCCACTTCAAAAGAAAGTGAAGAATTATTTGCGCTTCGAGACGCGAGAAGAAAAGATACTTGAACTCCACCAACAAAATCTTGATGAACACTTGAAAGAATGAATTAAATCATGACGATCCACCGTGAAAAACTCCGGTAACAAAAAGAATGATGAGATAGAATGAAGAAAGAAAGAATAAGATTAAAGCCTTGCAATGATTTAAATGGAGGTTTCGACGAATTGACCAAGGGAACTTGAACTCCGGAAAAGAAAAGATGAAAACACTTGGAACTAGAATTTATTCATCAAGAACAAACTCCGAAGGAAGGGATTAATCACTTGGGTGAAATAAGAATAAGATTTATTGTATGCTTATCCTTCATCAAATTAAATTGATGACAAACAATGGATTTTTGCATACTACTTATTCTTCTTGAAAAGGATTGAGAAGTGACATATCGCAAACTTGAGAAGGTCTTCATGAACCACCGGTAGGATTGAAAGAACGAATGGATTGAAAAGATAACAAAGGAAAAAGAATCTGAATGAACCACCGTAAGAATTTGAAAATGACTCATGAAAGAGAATGAATCACCGGGAAGAAATAGAAGAACCAATATACTAGAGGGGATTTAGATGTAAGAGAACAAAGAGATCATGAGCTGGTTAAAGAACAATTGAACCAAGCACCGGGATAAATAGAGAATGATAACTGGAATGATGGCCTCCGGTGAAAAGAAATGCAAAACAACTCCTGACATTCTCCGGATGGGTAAGAAAAGAATATATGATAATTGGAATAATTCGCGAGGACAACATGAAGCTAGAACCACGAAACTTCGAGAGAACGGGCAAGATTTAGAGGAAAAACTCTTCTTCGGTCTTCAGATGACGACGGGAAAAACACCACCAAAATACTGAGATACTCCGGGAGAATGAAAAGTGAAGGGGTTGAGCCAACAATAAAAATATTTTGAAAGCGATCTTGAAGAAAGAATATGACTGATGAAAGATCATTCTTACGTCAAACTTGAAAAGAATTGAGAATAGCTCCAAGGAAATTAAAAGTTAGGTAAGATCCTAGAAAAAGACCTGTCAGTTAGGGCCCACTGAAGAGATAACACCGTTGAAAAGGATTGTTGAAAAGATAGATGATGCACCGGAACAATTGAAATATTTGAATGAGGTGACAACCTCGAATTAATTGGAACACAGACGAATCTCCTGAGATGCCTTGAATACTCTGGAAGGATAAACTTGCGAGAGGAGAACGAGCAAGGAAAACACTTGAGCCGAGGAAAAGAATATAATCACTACCAAAAATTAGAATTGAATCCACCGGAAAAGATAAAGAGATGAAGAATGACGAACAAGATGAGAATTCATCGGTTGAAATAATTGAGGGAAGACTGAAGAGGCTCCACACGAATGAAATTGATGGTCGAAAGAGACTCAGACTCCGGGAAGAAAAAGGGTGGGATGGCGGGGAAACAAAGGTAACTTGGAAGGGGAAATCGATGAATATCTTGAAGAGAAAACACCGGTTGAAATCATTGAGGAGAGAGAGCAAAAACTTCGCACGAGTAGGATGGATACTCGATTACAGACTCCGGTTCCGAGAAGAAGAAGGGTGG
>NW_025245445.1:0-2632 GCF_018294505.1 Triticum aestivum
TGAATCTTTTTGTTTCTTGTTTTAGCACTAGTTTATTTTATAAAAGAAAACTACAAAAAAATGGAGTTGAGTTTGTCTCATACGCTTCACCTTTTTAATATCTTTCGTGAGTATGATGGAAAAGAAAATTGTGCTCAAGTGCTAGAAGAAGAAATCTATAGAATGTTTTTATATGATGAGCATGATTGCAATGTTGTTAGTATGAATTCCTTGAATATACATGATGCTAATGATATGCAAATCCACAATCTTGGGGAAGCTATGTTTGATGAATATGATATATTTTGTCCCCCAAGCTTTGATGAGCAAATTTACTATGATGAAAGCATGCCTCCTATCTATGATGATTATTGTTATGATACGTATGCTATAAAGAAAAAGGTTGCTTATGTGGAGAGTAGAAAATTTTCTATGCTTGTGGATCATGAAAAGAATGCTTTAGGTGCTGGTTATATTGTTGAATTCATGATGCTACTGAAAATTATTATGAGGGAGGAACATATGCTTGTAGGAATTGCAATAATGTCAAGTTTCCTCTCTATGTGTTGAAAATTTTGAAGCTATGCTTGTTTTACCTTCCTATGCTAGTTGATCCTTGTTCACATAAGTTGTTTGCTCACAAAATCCCTGTGCATAGGAAGTGGGTTAGGCTTAAATGTGCCAGTCATATGCTTCATGATGCTCCCGTTATGTTTCAATTCTTATCTTTTATGTGAGCATCATTATCATCATCATGCCTAGCTAAAAGGCATTAAAGAAAAGTGCGTGTTGGGAGACAACCCAATATTTATCCTTACTGTTTTTGTGTGTCCACATGATTATGCTACTATAGTAATCATGTTTTACAGCTTTCGTTTCAATAAAGTGCCAAGTAGAACCTTTGGGAAGACTTGGGTGAAGTTTATGTGATCTTGCTGTGAAAAAATAGAAACTTTAGAGCTCACGAGATTAGCTGCCATTTTTTATTGGAGAGTCATTTTAGGTTGATTCTTTTAGCAGATGATTAGTAGACAAATTTCTCAGGTCCAGCAATTTATTTCATAATTGTTGGGGTTTCAGAAGTATACGTTTTATACAGATTACTACAGACTGTTCTGTTTTTGACAGATTCTGTTTTCTATGTGTTGTTTGCTTATTTTGATGAATCTATGAGTAGTATCAGAGGGTATGAACCATAGATAAGTTGGAGTATATTAGATATTACACCAATATGAATTTAGAATGAGTTCATTACAATACCTAAGTGGTGGTTTTATTTTCTTATACTAACGGAGCTTACGAGTTTTGTGTTGAGTTTTGTGTGGTTGAAGTTTTCAAGTTTTGGGTAAGGATTCGATGGGCTATGGAATAAGGAGTGGCAAGAGCCTAAGCTTGGGGATGCCCAAGGCACCCCAAGATAATATTCAAGGACAACCAAGAGCCTAAGCTTGGGGATGCCCCGGAAGGCATCCCCTCTTTCGTCTTCGTTCATCGGTAACTTTACTTGGAGCTATATTTTTATTCACCACATGATATGTGTTTTGCTTGGAGCGTAATTTTATTTTGTTAGTTTTAGCTTGCTTTTAGTTAGAATAATGTTTTGCATCTTTAGTTTCAATAAAAAAGTCAAGGATAGCCTTTGTCATGCTTATTTTGCTAGTATGCATGTTGCTGTTTGAAAACAGAAAGTTTACCGCTGTTGCAAAAATTCCCTAGAAAAGTCAGAGCATGATCTAACGTTGAATCTTTTGGCATGTTGAGATCTGATAAATTTATTACAGTGGGAATTTTAGTTCATAATTTTTGGAGTCAGGGAAGTATTGATACTCTTGCATTCTTTACAGACTGTACTGTTTTGGCAGATTGCTGTTATGTTTGCGTTGTTTGCATATGTTTGCTTGTTTAATGATTCTATTCGATGATAGGAGTATTATATATGCAGAGGCATTTAGTATGGAATGTTGAATAATAATTTAAGTGATTTGTTACAGTAGAATATGATAAGGTTTTGCATTGGTTTATACTAACCTATCTCACGAGTTCTTGTTGAGTTTGTTGTGAATGAAGCTTTTGATAAAAGAAGAGAAACCATGATATGAGAGGAATTAAGGAGACACAAAAGTTCAAGCTTGGGGATGCCCAAGGCACCCCAAGATAATATTTCAAGAAGTCTCAAGCATCTAAGCTTGGGGATGCCCCGGTAGGCATCCCACCTTTCTTCTTCAACAACTATCGGTTAGTATCGGTTGAGCCTAAAGTTTTTGCTTCTTCACATGAGTTGTGCTATCCTTGCATTGTAGTTTTCTTTAGCTTTGCTTGCTGTTGCAATAATGTACCAAGATCTGAATTCTTTATTGAGAGAGAGCCTTACATGAATTGGAATTTGCTAGAATACTCTATGTGCTTCACTTATATCTTTTGAGCTTGATAGTTTTGCTCATAGTACTTCACTTATATCTTTTGAGCATGATAATTTTTGCTCTAGTACTTCACTTAGATCTTTTAGAGCACGGTGGTGGATTTGTTTTAAAGAAACTATTTGATCTCTCATGATTCACTTAGATTATTTTGAGAGTCTTTAATAGCATGGTAATTTGCTTAATGTTAATATACTTGGTGTTCAAGATATGTGAAACTTTCTTTTGAGTGAATT
>NW_025245446.1:0-2632 GCF_018294505.1 Triticum aestivum
GTTTTTTGCAGGACAACAAGGCACCACTATGCAAAAAGATAATGAAACTTGAGCTCGAGAATGAGGATCCGAGGGAAGAAAATTTTAGCCTCAAACGCACGCTAGAGAAGAAAAATGCAACAACCCCACCAACACCAACCGTGAAGAAGGAGAAATAATCACATGGGTATGGGCACTCCCCTTGGAAACTGCCAAGCTTGGGGGAGCTGCCCCAGTATCGCATCACCATCACACTCCTATCTTTACTGCTTTATTTAGTTCGATCCTTTTAGTAGTATCTTGATCTAGTAGATGGAAGTTTTGATATCAAGTAGTTTTGAGTTTTGCATTGTGATCTCTTTTTGTAATCGAGTCCGTGTGCTATCTATAATAAAGAATAGTGTTGAGTCAAGGGCTTTGCTATGTTGCTATGATCTTGAGAAAGTAGAAAGAATAAAAGAGTTCCTATTGATCTTATGGATAGTGATAACTTCACACATGGAAAGTATGAGGCATAAAAATTGTTGAGAGTTGATGAACATAGCCTTGGTCATCATTGCAATTAATAGGAAGTGATAAGGAAAGAGGGGTTCACATATAAATATATTATTTTGGACATCTTTTATGATTGTGAAGCACTCATTAAGTATGACATGCTAAAAGAGTTGATGTTGGACAAGGAAGACAACATAATGGTTTATGTTTTCCGACATCTCAGTTAAAGTATATTGTCATTAACCTTCCAAACATGTTGAGCTTGCCTTTCCCCCTCATGCTAGCCAAATTCCTTGCACCAAGTAGAGATACTACTTGTGCTTCCAAATATCCTTAAACCCAGTTTTGCCATGAGAGTCCACCATACCTACCTATGGATTGAGTAAGATCCCTCAAGTAAGTTGTCATTGGTGCAAGCAATAAAAATTGCTCTCTAAATATGTATGACTTATTAGTGCAGAGAAAATAAGCTTTGTACGAACTTGTTGTGGAAGTAATAAAAGTGACGGACTACATAATAAAGGTCCACATACAAGGGGCAATATAAAGTGACGTTCTTTTGCATTAAGATTTCGTGCATCAACCCTAAACGCGCATGACAACCTCTGCTTCCCTCTGCGAAGGGCCTATCTTTTACTTTATGTTTTTACTTTATGCTTGAGTTAAGGTGATCCTCACCTTTCCCTTTTTATTTTATCCTTTGGCAAGCTCCTCGTGTTTGAAAGATCATGATATATATATATATATATATATATATATATATATATATATATATATACATATCCAATTGGATGTAAGCTGGCATAGGCTATTATTGTTGACATCACCTAATGGGGAATATGTTGGGAGGCAACACAATAAGCCCCTATCTTTCTCAGTGTCCGGCTGAAACTCTATAACCACAAGTATTGCGCGAGTTTTAACAATTGTAGGAGACTACGAGATAGTTGAGTATGCGAGCTTGCTGAAAAGCTCTATTATTGATTCTTTCTGATGTTGCGATAAATTGCAATTGCTTCAATGACTGAGATTATAGTTTGTTAGTTCCCAATGAAGTTTTTGAACCATACTTGACATTGTGAATTGCTTATTACTTGAGCATAGGAAATCATATGACAAAATCTATATATGTTGCTGTTATTAGGATGATCATGATGCCCTCATGTCCGTATTTTATTTTTATCGACACCTCAATCTCTAAACATGTGGACATATTTTTCGATTTCGGCTTCCGCTTGAGGACAAGCGAGGTCTAAGCTTGGGGGAGTTGATACGTCCATTTTGCATCATGCTTTTATATCAATATTTATTGCATTATGGGCTGTTATTACACGTTATATCTCAATACTTATGGCTATTCTCTCTTATTTTACAAGGTTTACCATGAAGAGGGGGAATGCCGGCAGCTGGAATTCTGGCTGGAAAAGGGAGCAAACATTGGAAACCTATTCTACACAGCTCCAAAAGTTCTGAGACTCCATGAAACAACTTTTTGGATTTAATAAGAACTTATGAGCAAAAGAAATAGGCCAGGGGGCCCAGACCATGTCCAGGAGACAGGGGGCGCGCCCCCTATCTCCTGGGGCCCCTGGTGGGCCTCCGTCGTCCATCTTCTGTTATATCATCACTTTTACCCTGGAAAAAATCATGGGCAAGCTTACGGGACGAAACTCCTCCTCCATGAGGCGGAACCTTGGAGGAATCAATCTAGGGCTCTGGCGGAGCTGTTCTGCCGGGGACACTTCCCTCCGGGAGGGGGAAATCATCACCAATGATCCTCTCATCGGGAGAGGGTCAATCTACATCAACATCTTCACCAGCACCATCTCCTCTCAAAACCCTAGTTCATCTCTTGTATCCAATCTTGTATCAAAACCACAAATTGGTACCTGTGGGTTGCTAGTAGTGTTGATTACTCCTTGTAGTTGATGCTAATTGGTTTACTTGGTGGAAGATCATATGTTCAGATCCTTTATGCATATTATTACTCCTCTGATTATGAACATGGATATGTTTTGTGAGTAGTCACGTTTGTTCCTGAGGACATGGGTGAAGTCTTGCTATTAGTAGTCATGTGAATTTGGTATTCGTTCGATATTTTGATGAGATGTATGTTGTCTTTTCCTCTAGTGGTGTTATGTGAACGTCGACTACATGA
>NW_025245447.1:0-2632 GCF_018294505.1 Triticum aestivum
TTCGCGCCGCTGCACCTAGCCAACCCAGGCGTCATCGACGCCGTCCCCGCACACAGTCTGACATTGCCGAGGAACGCGTCCGCCCGAAACCCTGCAAAGGCCCCGCCGCTCGGCACCTCGCCTGAGAAGTCATTGTATGAAAAGTTAACACGTAGCAGCGATGCCACCTTCTCCACGGATTGAGGCACGGTCCTTGTGAGGCCATTACAGGACACGTCGAGGTACTTGAGATCGATGCAGCTGCCGAGCTGCGACGGGATTGTACCGGAGAGATGGTTTGCTGACAGATTAAGCAATTGCAACCTAACCATCTCGCCCATGGTCACGGGGATCGCGCCAGACAGCAGGTTGCCGGCGAGGTTGAGGTTGAGCAGTCCACTCAGCCTAGTCAAGCCAGTTGGGATCTCGCCTCGCAGCATGTTGTAGGAGAGATCAAGATTTTGCATCATCACACACTGCATGATGCTCGGAGGAATGGTGCCGGTGAGCCGGTTCTGCGAAAAATCGACGAGTCCGAGCCACGGGATCATGCCTAGGGATGGAGGGATATCACCGGAGAGCAGGTTATTTGAGAGGTGCAGCTGCTCAAGCTGCCGCATGCTGGAGATGCCCTGTGGGATGGAGCCGTTGAGGAGGTTATGGGAGAGGTTGAGGGTGTTGAGGTTGGTGAGGTTGGAGATGTTCGCCGGGATCGGGCCAACGAGTCTGTTAAACTGAAGGTGGAGTTGCATGAGGCTGGGAGCAAGGCGACCGATGACATGTGGGATCATGTCGGCGATGTCATTCCCGGCGACGCTGAGCTCCTTCAGGTCGGTGCAGTTGGCAAGTGAGGCGAAGAACGGCTCAAGGTCAGTGTTGTTCCGCGAGTTCGCGAGGAAGTTGGACGATAGGTGCAAATACTCAAGGCTCCTCATACCGCTGAACATGTCATCCGACGGAAGCTCGCCAGTGAGGAAGTTCGACTGCAATAGCAGCCATCGGAGCTTCGTCGAGTTTGACAACGAGGGAGGGATGCTGCCATTGAGTTTGTTGGACCACAACACGAGGGACATCAACTCGGGGAGTGGGCAATCCGCTCGGATGGGGATCTCGCCATGCAGAAAGTTGGACGACATATCGATGTAGTTCAAGGTGGAGAGGTTGCAGAAGATAGCAGACGGGATATGCCCGCTGAGGTTGTTGTCGCCGAGGTTGAGGTATACCAAGCGCCGAATATGCGAGAGCTCCACCGGAATCGATCCCTCGAACTGGTTTCCATCGAGGCTGAGCTACGTCAGCCGAGAAAGCTTACCGAGCTCCCGCGGCACCGCCCCTGAGAAAACATTCTCGGAGAGATCGAGGGTGCTGAGTCTCAAGAGGTTGCTGAGCTCCAGCGGGACCGTCCCGGTGAACGTGTTCGACGACACGTCAAGAAACTTGAGGCGGGAGAGGTTGCCGAGCTCCGGCGGGACCGTCCGGGTGAGCATGTTCGAAGACATGTTGAGAAACTTTAGGGAGGGCAGGTTGCCAAGCTCTGGCGGAACCGTCTCTGTGAGCGTGTTCAAGGACACGTCGAGAAACTTAAGGTAGGAGAGGTTGCCGAGCTCCGGCGGGACGCTGCTGGTGAAGTGGTTGCCGGAGAGGTTGAGCGTCCTGAGGTGGGAGAGGTTGCCAAGCGCGGGCGAGACCTCGCCAGAGAGCTCTTGTTCACTTAGTATTAACTCGACAACATGGTGCTCTGCGTCGCAAGCGACACCGGTCCAGTTGCACACGTCCGGCGAGCCCCAGCCAGCGAGCGCTCCCTTGGGGTCGCTAGACACGCCGGCCTTGAAGACTAAAAGCACGGAGCGGTCATCCTCTTCCCCGACGAGAGCCGGGCTTGCGGTGTGGAGGAAGAGGAGAAATGTGAAGATGAGGACCATGATTGGTCTGGCGGCCATGGCCATGAGAGCCCGCGCCGGGTAGCTTGGAGCTCGGAATCAGAGCGGAGCTAAGCAAAATGGGTTGGTGATGGTGAGTGCAAGGTTTGCTGCACAGCGCGGGTAGGGCTTTATAAAGGTTGGTGATCGAGCGCCCTGCCTAACTAGCGTACAAAAATGCATGTCTGTGGGGCCGGCCTGGTGGTTTGGATATCTAATCCACGGATGAGACTAATTAGCGTACAAAAATGCTACAATTAGCGTCATGAACGGCTAATCATGCATGCATGTATGATGTATGCGTGCGTACAAGGTTTGGGTTATCACTTCATGCTAACTCTATGGGTATATGTAAGCTTAAACTCTACTCCCCTTCCCGAGAAATATAGGATTTTTTATGGCCTTGTACGTATGACTTTGACTACATACGAGTCTTATGGGGGTAGACTTGACTATCAGTGATATTCTCAGTATCTTACTGATGTTTGTGCTCTCCTTTGAGATACGCAAAATGGCAAGGAAAAGATTGAATTATTATTGATCGAGATTTTTCTGGCAACATGATGTCAAAGAAAGAAGAAGTATCGAGATAAGGGCCCGTTCGGAAGTTCTCCAGCTTCTTCAAATCCGCATCACCGCCTCCGTGCGCCCGCTTCCAGCTTCTCGCGTGGAGCTGAGACCGTTCGGGACGTTGGGCCAGCTCCTCTTAGGGTCTGCGAGAAGGGAGGCACGTC
>NW_025245448.1:0-2632 GCF_018294505.1 Triticum aestivum
AGATCCTACATACATGCATAGTATCAAGAAGGGTTGGTGGAGTTATTGCAGCAAGCCAGCTTTGACTCTTGGCTAGGCTATCCTACGATACTCCAAGTTGAAATGTTTTGCGCACACGAGTCCACTACTCACCACTTCAATACACTACCGAGGATCCACCTCCGTCTTCCTACGGAAGAGCCATCCTCGGCACTCACACTTATCTTGAGGCTTTTAATAGTATCCATTTACTTGTCTATGAACTGTATAGGCAACCAAGTAGTCCTTTACCGCGGACGCGGCTATTCGAATAGATCCTGTTAACCCTGCAGGGGGTACTTCTTCATACACGCTCTCACCACTTACCGTCGTTTACACGACATGTACTCGGCAATCTTCAAGCGGAAGCCCAACGTGGGTGTCGGCCACGACCTACCTAATCACCTAAGCTTCCAGTCCAGGTTTATCGCCTATTCAGGTTCCATCCGCAGGGAGTCCGGCCGAGGTTTCCCATACGGCCCCGAACGATGTGAACAGGGTTCCCGAGATACCTAACGGGTATTCGGTACACCCGGCCACGTACCTACCGCATCACAGCCCACCCCTACGGTCAGCGCTGTCCACGGCCTCCAGTAGGCTACAAACACTAGAAACTACTTGCAACTCCTGGACGGAGAACTAGGGTGAATAAGAAGTCGAGAGGGTCCATTGGTTTCGGGCCCAATGCATGGTAGTAGCTGATTCTTAAATCACACATACAGATCTCAGTGCTTAAGGTCGGCTTCAATGAAACAACCCACCATGTACTCCTACATGGCCTCTCATCGATACCTTTACCAAATCGTTTTCACCACACCACTCTCGTTACCGACATAATCATTTCACTCTAGCCCATCACCCAGATGAACCAGACCTGACACGACTCTAAGCATAGCAGGCATAGCAAGGTAGGAACAACACATACATATGGCTCAATCAACTCCTACACATGCTAGTGGGTTTCATCTAGTTACTGTGGCAATGACAGGTCATGCAGAGGAAATGGGTTCAACTACCGTAGCACACAGTAGTTTGAATCGCGTTGTCTTAATGCAGTAAAAGAGAGCAGGAGCGAGAACATGGGATTGTATCGATATGATCAAATGATTGGTTGCTTGCCTGATGGTTCGTTGCACGGATACGGTTCTTCGTTAGGGTAATCACGGTACTCCTCGGGGACAGATCCTGTCGCAAAGGACATTGATACACAAACATCACCAAACAATATGCAACAATATGATGCATGCATGAAACATGGCAATATGAGTGTGTTGGGCTAATGCAACTAAAACCAGAAGGGTTTGAACAAATTTGAATCAAAGATTCAAATTCCAAATTCAAATATGGCCTTTTAAAGTGCTTTTCCTTGTTCTGATTAAAACATCAATTTAACTTGTTTGATCATGCATGAAAATAGTACAGATGGATAGATTGGATTTTTCTGATCATTTTTCATATATAATTTGTCCAATTTGGAGTTACAGAATAAAAGTTATGAATTTTTGAAGTTTAAATAATATTCTGGAATTTCCTGATTTAATTTAAATCCAGAAATTCAATTACTGCGTCAGCCTGACGTCAGTGTGACGTCAGCAGGTCAACGGAACTGGTCCAGGTCAAACCTGACAGTGGGTCCCGCATGTCAGGGTGATTAATTTAATTAAAACTTAATTAAAACTAATCCTGTTTAATTAGCAGGGCTGGGCCCCACCTGTCATTGACTCAGAGGAGTCAACCAGGGCCCACCCGTGGTCAAAGTCAGTGTCGGCTGCCGGCGTTTAGTCGCCGGCGAGCCCGACGCGGCGGCGGGAGTGGTTTTGGCCATTTCGGCCACCAAATGGACCGCGGAGGCCACCGGAGTGGAGCTGAGGACAACCCGCAGCTCTTGGCGGAGTCCGTTGGGGTCGGGGTGGCCGGAGTTGACGCCGGCGACGACTTTGGCGGCCACCGAGGTTCGGTCGGAGGTGAACTTGGTGCTAGAGGGTTCGGTGAGGCTCGTGGAGTGGCTAGCTAGGTGCTGTGGAACGCGGTGAGCAAGATGGACACCATCTTGTGGCCGGAGGATGACCGGGAGCACGTCGGCGACGAGGTTCACGGCGGTGGGTGCGGTTGAGCTCCGGGAGGTTGCTACATGGCTCGGGAGCAAGAACGGAAGGGAGGGGAAGATGGCTAAGCTCACAGTGAGTGCGACGGAGTCCTTGGTGCGGCCGGAGATGGATCGGAGCGACGACGGCGTTGAAGGGGATCTCCGGCGACGGTGAGCTCGGGCGAGGTCGGTGCGGTGGTCTCGGGCGTTGCGAGCGCTCGGGGCTCGGCTGCTCGATGAAGTGGACAGCGGCGAAGCTCCTGGACACGGTGAGACGGCGTGGAGACGACGGGGAGCACGGCTACGACGGTGGTGCAGCGATGGTGGCGTCGGCCATGGCTGGGGCGTGCGAGGGGGAGGAGCTGGAGAGGAGAGGGGGTGTCTGGGGGATTCGGGGGAGAGAGGGAGGCCGATCCACGTCGTCACCTGGCGAGGGGAGCGGCGAGGCGGCGAGCAGGTGCGTGGCGCACGCCGCGGTCGCCGTCGGGCACCTGCCTGCCTGCCTGGCCGGCAAGCAGCTCGCTGGAG
>NW_025245449.1:0-1784 GCF_018294505.1 Triticum aestivum
AGCCGATTTTTGCGTTCAGTATGCATCATTCAAAACGACGTCATCAATTTCTAACACGTTCTGACATCATTTGCGTTTTTTCAGTCATTTACCGATTTGTTTAGGGAGCTAAATGACGGTAAAATTGAAAATCACTACAAAATGAACTCTGAAAATGTTGGAACTTGGCATGGTATCATCATTTTGCCCGCATAGCATGTGCAAACGAGTAGAGAGGGTCACGGCAAAAACTGGACGCACTTCGTGTACAAACTGGACAATCTCTTTCGGAGTATCAGGGTTTCGGACGAGAACTCATCTGTTACACGGGCACTTCAATGTTTTTTAAACTGATTTGAACTCCAGACTATTTTTGCGTTCAGTATGCATCATTCAAAGCGACGTCATAAATTTCCAACACGTTCTGACATCATTTGCTGTTTTTCAGTCATTTACCGATTTCTTGAGAGAGCTAAATGACGGTGAAATTGAAAATCACTAAAAAATGAACTCTCAAAATGTTGGAACTTGGCATGGTATCATCATTTCTCCCGCATAGCATGTGCAAGAGAGTAGAGAGGGTCACGGCGAAAACTGGACGCACCTCGTGTACAGACTAGACAATCTCTTACGGAGTATTAGGTTTCGGACGAGAATTCTTCTGTTACACGGGCACTTCAATGTTTTTAAAACTTATTTGAACTCCAGCCTATTTTTGCGTTCAGTATGCATCATTCAAAGCGACGTCATGAATTTCCAACACGTTCTGACATCATTTGCTATTTTTCAGTGTTTTACCGATTTGTTTAGGGAGCTAAATGACGGTGAAATTGAAAATCACTACAAAATGAACTCTGAAAATGTTGGAACTTGGCATGGTATCATCATTTCGCCCGCATAGCATGTGCAAAAGAGTAGAGAGGGTCACGGCGAAAACTGGACGCACCTCGTGTACAAACTGGACAATCTCTTTCGAAGTATCAGGGTTTCTGACGAGAACTCATCTGTTACATGGGCACTTCATTTTTTTAAAGTTATTACAACTCCAGCCTATTTTTGCGTTCCGTACACACCATTCAAACCGACGTCATCAATTTCCAACACGGTGTGACATCATTTGCTGTTTTTCAGTCATTTACCGATTTGTTTAGGGAGCTATATGATGGTGAAATTGAAAATCACTACAAAATGAACTCTGAAAATGTTGGAACTTGGCATGGTATCATCATTTCGCCCGCATAGCATGTGCAAAAGAGTAGAGAGGGTCACGGCAAAAACTGGACGCACTTCGTGTACAAACTGGACAATCTCTTTCGGAGTATGAGGGCTTCGGACGAGAACTCATCTGTTACACCGGCACTTCAATGTTTTTTAAACTGATTTGAACTCCAGCCTATTTTTGCATTCTGTACACACCATTCAAAGCGACGTCATCAATTTCCAACACGTTCTGACATCATTTGCTGTTTTTCAGTCATTTACCGATTTGTTGAGAGAGCAAATGAAGGTGAAATTGAAAATCACTAAAAAATGAACTCTGAAAATGTTCGAACTTGGCATGGTATCATCACTTCTCCCGCATAGCATGTGCAAAAGAGTAGAGAGGGTCACGGCGAAAACTGGACGCACCTCGTGTACAGACTGGACAATCTCTTTCGGAGTATCAGGGTTTCGGACGAGAACTCATCTGTTACACGGGCACTTCAATGTTTTTTAAACTTATTTGAACTCCAGCCTATTTTTGCGTTCAGTATGCATCATTCAAAGCGACGTCATCAATTTCCAACATGTTCTGACATCATTTG
>NW_025245449.1:1794-2632 GCF_018294505.1 Triticum aestivum
CACGGGCACTTCAATGTTTTTTAAACTTATTTGAACTCCAGCCTATTTTTGCGTTCAGTATGCATCATTCAAAGCGACGTCATCAATTTCTAACACGTTCTGACATCATTTGCTGTTTTTCAGTCATTTACCGATTTGTTTAGGGAGCTAAATGACGGTAAAATTGAAAATCACTACAAAATGAACTCTGAAAATGTTGGAACTTGGCATGGTATCATCATTTCGCCCACATAGCATGTGCAAAAGAGTAGAGAGGGTCACGGCAAAAACCGGACGCACCTCGTGTACAAACTGGACAATCTCTTTCGAAGTATCAGGGTTTCTGACGAGAACTCATCTGTTACATGGGCACTTCATTTTTTTAAACTTATTACAACACCAGACTTTTTTGCATTCCGTACACACCATTCAAAGTGACGTCATCAATTTCCAACACGTTCTCACATCATTTGCTGTTTTTCAGTCATTTACCGATTTGTTTAGAGAGCTAAATGACGGTGAAATTGAAAATCACTACAAAATGAACTCTGAAAATGATGGAACTTGGCATGGTATCATCATTTCGCCTGCATAGCATGTGCAAAAGAGTAGAGAGGGTCACGGCGAAAACTGGACGCACCTCGTGTACAAACTGGACAATCTCTTTCGGAGTATGAGGGTTTCGGACGAGAACTCATCTGTTACACGGGCACTTCAATATTTTTTAAACTGATTCGAACTCCAGCCTATTTTTGCGTTCCGTACACACCATTCAAAGCGACGTCATCAATTTCCAACACGTTCTGAAATCATTTGCTGTTTTTCAGTCATTTACCGATTTGTTGAGAGAGCTAAATGA
>NW_025245450.1:0-2631 GCF_018294505.1 Triticum aestivum
GCTACATATACGGGACCAATTACTAGAGCTCGCGCACGCCAATTAAATTATCATGTACTTTCGTTTCTTGGTAATGATTCTAATGTTCATGAGAATATGATGCTGCCTAAATTGGATACATTTGTTTTGCTTACAAATGAAGGGCCTAGCTTGGAGAAGGATGAACATTGGAGCAAGAACAAGCATGGAGAAGATGCCATGCGCAAGGGGAACAAAAACGGAGTTACAAGTGATGATTTCAGGACTTTGAAGCCACCATAATGGGTGCATGAAGCCTTGGACGAAATATACAAGATGCCACTTCATAAAATTTCGTCCCGAGGCTATTATAGGTGCTGCGTCACCTTTTTATTGGGCCAGGCCCATGTAATTTCGAAATACATAGGTATAGGCTATTTTTAGAGTCCGTATGTGTGGGGAAACAAGAGATAGGGTTGATTTCGGACCCCTCCACCAAGGGCCACGAAATTCCCCCTCTCTTCCTCCATATATACAGCCCTTAGGGCACCGTTTAGACTTTGGGTTTTTTTTAGATTAAAAGTTCGTCATAGCTGCAACTTCGCGTACTTCGTTTGTGTTCAACGACCAGACAAAGGCGTCACAGAAGCCCACCTTGATCAATAAAGCTTTCATCTTATATTCCCAATATCCAGATTGCAATCTTAGTTTCTTGCTTGTTCTTCGTTTGCTCGCAGGAAACAGACCCTCGTGGTCCCATCCGCTGTCCACCATCCCATCCACCAATTTCCACCACGTGCTACGCACTGTTTATTGTCATAATCATAGTTGAGGTCACTCACATCTTCGCCAGATCGAATCTGCATCTTATCTAGTTTGTCTTGGAAAGAGGGGGAAAAAGAAGATAAAGAAAAAAAAAGAGAAAAAAGGAAAGAAAAAAAAAGAAAAAGAGGGAGAAGAAAAAGAAAAAAAAGGCGTGAGAAAAAAAATTGGATCTATCTAGAATCAATCTCGTACCTGAATTCAGATTGGAATCTGTTTTGCGCACTGTTCAGTAAAACAGGTGTATCTTCCTCATACGAAGTCCGTTTTGGCTCCGTGAGTACTCAAATTGAAGCTAGCGACGAGACGCATCTAAATAGTTGTAAAAGCTAGTTCAATATTTGACACCTCAAAATCGGCTTCTAAATAGGTCTTTTTGCCCTCCGAAGTTCATGAACACAGCTTGTTCCAATTTTTCACGCCAGTTTTAGAATTCTTTGACTCCTCATATCAACTCGGAATTGAGTGATTCTTTTTGCATTGGAAAGCTTGAGTTAGTAGCATTCTTTGAAAGAATTTATCAGAAAATTGGCTCAAACTTTTCAAGAGGAAAATTGGAGTGAGAGTTGTTGTATATCCTGTTTGGCAGTTGTTTTTCATCATTATCTTTACTGCCGTTGTGATCTTCACTTATATCTTGCTGTCCAGAGCTACTTAGTATCCTTCATTGATGCTAGTTGTGCTACGCCGTGACCTCATTAGTGTTCTAGGCTCGCGTCTCTAGTCCGGTCTAGCCTAGGACCAGCACAGTACCGTCGTTGAGCGTTTATTCAACATTGCATCTTTGAATTGATTATTGCTAATCTTTTGCTACCATATATAGCCAACCCAGCTCCGCATATTTCTACACCGTGTATACGTACGCTCCCCGTGTCCCGATCTTTCGATGAGATGGTAACTATCGATTTGGTGGAGACGACTTTGACGATCCGACTACAAACGTGCACGACATTGCGCCTTAGCAATCGCTAAACCAATCTCCTGAGGTTACTGACGATGCCGGAAGCACGGTCAGCCTGACCACGAAGGTCTATTCCTGCAAGCAATCGAAGAACGAGCAAGAATATGATAAAGCAATCTGAATATTGCAAATATAGATGAAGTATTGATAAAGGTGGGGATCCGTAAGCGGTCTTGGTCTGGTCGTTGGACACAAACAAAGTACCCGAAGTTGCAATGGCTAACTTTTAACTAAACAAATCCCAAGGAAAAGCTACTAGATGGATCTACTTATATAGGAGCAAGGGGTGGCGGCCAAGGAGGTGGGAGGACGTCCCAAGGCAGCCTAAAACTAAATCTAGGTCGTACAAGGCCAATGGGCCCAAGTGGAGGTGATGTAACACCTCTGGACTTGTAGTTTGACTCGGATTCTGCTGCAGCATCAGATTGTTTCGTCCACAACTCAACGCTCCGGACGAATTTGAAGGTGATTCCAATTGGGTTGGAAAGTGCACGAAATCTAGTTTCCAACAAAAAAAGAATCACCCAATTCGGAGTCCGTATGAAAAACTTGTATGCATTTTGAGTCAGGTGTGTCTGTGCAGTCCGAATCTGAATCCAGAACGTGAGAGACTTGGACTCTATCTTCTCTTGGGCCAAAAGTGACATGAGAGAACTTTTTGGACAGCAAATAAACATCTCTTTCTTCCTTATCTTCATATGTGGATTGTACAAATGTCCCATACACCTGCAATTAGACAAAACACAAAAGTGTGTGAAGTATTTTTGTTCTGGATAACATAAATAGATTATTGAATAGTTTGCACTAGAAATCACCTGACAAATATGCATATATGCAATATTTTTGGTCATATCCAAGGTAGTCATGTCCTCATCATCCTCCCCTTCTTG
>NW_025245451.1:0-2631 GCF_018294505.1 Triticum aestivum
GTCTTTTGGCCCAAATGGTCTGATCGTGTAGGTCCCACACTTCTTTGGCCTTCTCGCTCGTAGTCCTCAGCTTCCATGGTTGGCTCCATTCATTCGTGCTCCAAGCCTTCATTCTTTAAAATGGAGCTCATTGAGGAGTAAAGTCGCCTCGGCTTGTATCTGCTTTTGCGCGTTCTCGAATCATTGAACCAAGTGGAGCTTGCGAATCTTGGTAGTGAGCTTGCAGTGATGTCATGAGATGCTCCACATTTTTTATGGGTCTTGATCAGGCTGCAAGTGGGACTATACATAGGAGTCCCACCTTTAGCCCACTTAGTCCTAGTAAGTTTAGTGGAAATAATGGGACATCCCGTCAGAACATACACAAATTATGTGGGCACAAATGGGATCCCACATAATCCACGGTGAGCTTAGTTAGTCGATTAAGCTTGCAGAGAATTTCAATGTGCCGTCGTTGGATCTGGACACTGGACACCGAGTTGGGGAGAGAACACGCGACACATGAGACGGGGTGGAGGGCGCACACGCGACAGAAGCGACGGCTGCTCCGGCAGAAGAATGAGGAACACGGCGCAGATCGGGCCGAAGACGGCCGGGGCAGGGAGGATCCGCCGCACGCACGGGACGCCCGCTGCTCGACATGGGCCAACGAGGCGGGGGTGGAGGGCACGCACGGTAGCGCCCGCTTCTAGGCACATGCCACGGAAGGGAGCATGCCCCGCCGCGACCAGCCGGCGGCGGCAGCGAGGGGATGGGCTAAAGAAAGGGGCAGCCGGGGAGAGTCCCCATCCCCACTAACAACGGGTACCCGATCCCCATGGGGATCCCCATGGAGACCAACAACAGCAAAACAACAGTAAAAGAGGAGCACAATTGCACAAACCACAATATTTTTTGACAGATTCAATCATCCATTATAGCAACAAAACAGCAATACATTGGCATAACAAACCAAAATAATTTTGGCAGCAATCTTCCTGTACAGAAGCACAAACACATTATACAACAGTAAATTAGCAGCACAAACACAATAATTTTGACAAATTTAATTATCCCAAGTCTGACCACAATAAGTTTGATAGATTCAATCATCTCAACTCAAGTCTGGCCACATAATTGATAAACTGGAAGTACGATTAGCACAAACGACAATACTTAGTACTATTACAAGCCGAAAGTTCCAATTCTTAACACAAGACAAGCATGGTAAGCAGAATAAATGAAATGAAGACTTGAAGAGCCCATCACAGTAGCTCCTCGGTCCTCCATTTTCTTCATTCTTGACTCCATGGAATCGGGGGCCTACACATTTGCGTGTATGATTAGTGTACGATTGAATCGGGGGCGTCACATGAGTATCGAGGCTTGTACGAGGCGACTCGGGTTCAACTAGACAGTTTGACGAAAGTGTCTGGGTTCATCCGAGGGCACTCAGTTTGGCAATAAATGGTCCGGTCTTTTTGCCCAAATAGTCTGATCGTGTAGGTCCCACACTTCTTTGGCCTTCTCGCTCGTAGTCCTCAGCTCCCATGGTTGGCTCCATTCATTCGTGCTCCAAGCCTTCATTCTTGAAAATGGAGCTCGTTGAGGAGTAAAGTCGCCTCGGCTTGTATCTGCTTTTGCGCGTTCTCGAGTCATTGAACCAAGTGGAGCTTGCGACGCTTGGTAGTGAGCTTGTAGTGAAGTCATGAGATGCTCCACATTTTTTATGGGTCTTGATCAGGCTACAAGTGGGACTATACATAGGAGTCCCACCTTTAGCCCACTTAGTCCTAATAAGTTTAGTGGAAATAATGGGACATCCCGTCAGAACATACACAAATTATGTGGGCACAAATGGGATCCCACATAATCCACGGTGAGCTTAGTTAGTCGATTAAGCTCGCAGAAAATTTCAATGTGCCGTCGTTGGATCTGGACACTGGACACCGAGTTGGGGAGAGAACACGCGACACGTGAGACGGGGTGGAGGGCGCACACGCGACAGCGGCGACGGCTGCTCCGGCAGAAGAATGAGGAACACGACGCAGATCGGGCCAAAGACGGCCGGGGCAGGGAGGATCCACCGCACGCACGGGACGCCCGCTGCTCGACATGGGCCAACGAGGCGGGGGTGGAGGGCGCGCACGGGAGCGCCCGCTTCTAGGCACATGCCACGGAAGGGAGCATGCCCCGCCGCGACCAGCCGGTGGCGGCAGCGAGGGGATGGGCTGAAGAAAGGGGCAGCCGGGGAGAGTCCCCATCCCCACTAACAACGGGTACCCGATCCCCATGGGGATCCCCATGGAGACCAACAACAGCAAAACAACAGTAAAAGAGGAGCACAATTGCACAAACCACAATATTTTTTGACAGATTCAATCATCCATTATAGCAACAAAACAGCAATACATTGGCATAACAAACCAAAATAATTTTGGCAGCAATCTTCCTGTACAGAAGCACAAACACATTACACAACAGTAAATTAGCAGCACAAACACAATAATTTTGACAAATTTAATTATCCCAAGTCTGACCACAATATGTTTGATAGATTCAATCATCTCAACTCAAGTCTGGCCACATAATTGATAAACTGGAAGTACGATTAGCACAAACGACAATACTTAGTACTATTACAAGCCGAAA